>NC_092234.1:19449053-19749053 GCF_036320965.1 Panulirus ornatus | reverse complement strand
AGACAACAAAGGCCACATTCGTTCACACTCAGTCTCTAGCTGTCATGTATAATGCACCGAAACCACAGCTTCCTTTCCACATCCAAGCCCCACAAAACTTTCCATGGTTTACCCAGCGCTTCACATGCCCTGGTTCAACCCATTGACAGCACGTCGATTCCGGTATACCACATCGTTCCAATTCACTCTATTCCTTGCACGCCTTTCACCCTCCTGTAGGCTCAGGCCTGATTGCTCAAAATCTTTTCACTCCATCCTTCCACTTCCAATTTGGTCTCCCACTTCTCCATAAATGCTACATACAAATCCATCTGTTTTTCTAAGTATTTCTCACATACATTCTTCAAAGCAAGTACCTGATCCACACATCCTCTACCACTTCTGAAACCACACTGCTCTTCCCCATTCTGATGCTCTGTACATGCCTTCTCCCTCTCAGTCAATACCCTCCCATATAATTTCCCAGGAATACTCAACAAACTTATACCTTTGAAATTTGAACACTCATCTTTTTTGCCCTTTGCCTTTATACAATAGCACTATACATGCATTCCACCAATTTGAATATGATACAAACTGAAATTATGGCGAGAAGCTCAATTCAAGGTTAAAAGTATCAGAATTATGAAATATAAAATATCACAATGGCTCCCCCAGGACAGACTGCATCTTTACAAGAGTCTTCAATCACGCTTTTTAATCCCAGAAAGACAAATCCAGCTCACACTTTTCAGTCACCTCGAATGGACAGCCTTTACCACTAAGACAAACACTAACCATACTAGGCATCACGCATCACATACCACACAAACATATGCATATGTCATTCACTACCCACACTAATTACATGAACACAAAATGCTTTCAGAACACTAACTGGCACCATGTTTGGACAAGAAAGAGAATCCCTCAACATCCTATACTAACAATTTATCCTCTCCACTTTAGAACTATGCCTCACCTGCCTGGTCTTTCACCAGCTATAATACAACTATAACAAAGCTGCAAACCAAACAAAATAGCACAATCAGGACAAGTACTAGCTGTCTAGCAAACACAGTCAAAACCTTCACAATGAAATGTAGATCCTCCCAATACAGTCCCACCTCGACATGCTCGGCACCCAATTTTGTATAACAGCATTTAGATCCCACCTAAACCATTCTATAACTAACCCCCAATCTCTGTATAGAAATAGAAAGCTTACTCGTGCCCCCTGCTTCACACTTTGGTAACCTCTGCTCACAGATCCCCCAACCCCAAACAAATATAACACTGACAAAAGACATACACAATGAAATAGCCCGACAAGCACTAAACAACCGACCTCCCACATCAGATTTAAACTCCACCTCACCAGATATAAAACAATCAGAAACCCCGTTCCCCAGACAAACACAATTCACACTCTCCTACTTGCCCTCTGGACCTTACCCATCACTACAAACACCATTTTATCATGTCCCAAACCCTTCATGCCCACGTTGCAACAACCATAAAGCAGACACTAAAACATCTACTCAATTTCCCTTCACATCCTGCACAGTCGCAGACTCAAAATCACACTTTATGACCTATGGTCTCACCCTGAGTTCTGCAGGTGTCTCATAAGGACAGAAGTATATCCTGGGATAGGAAGGTCAGGTGTATAAAAGAAAGCAGCAGGAGATCAAGAGAAAGGTGCAAGAGGTGAAAGAGAGGGCAGATGAGAGTTGGAGTGAGAGAGTATCATTAAATTTAGAGAGAATAAGAGGAAGCTTTGGAAGGAGGTAAATAAAGTGCGTAAGACAAGAAAACTAATGGGAACATCAGCGAAGGGGGCTAATGGGGAAGTAATTACAAGTATTGGTGAAGTGAGAAAGCGATGGAGTGAGTATTTTGAGGGTTTGTTGAATGTTTGATGATAGAGTGGCAGAAATAGGGTGTTTTGGTCGAGGTGTTGTACAAAGAGAGAGTGTCAGGGAGAATGGCTTGGTGAACAGAGAAGAGGTAGTGAAAGCTTTGCAGAAGATGACAGCCGGCAAGGCGGCAGGTTCGGATGATATTGCAGTGGAATTTATCAAAAAGGGGTAACTGTGTTGTTGATTGGTTGGTGAGGATGTTCATTGCATGTATGGTTCATGTTGAAGTGCCTGAGGATTGGCGGAATGCTTGCATAGTGCCATTGTAAAAGGCAAAGGGGATAAAGGTGAGTGTTCAGATTACAGAGGCATAAGTTTGTTGAGTATTCCTGGGAAATTATATGGGAGGGTATTGATTGAGAAGGTAAAGGCATGTACAGAGCATCAGACTAGAGAAGAGCAGTGTGGTTTCAGAGGCGGTAGAGGATGTGTGGATCAAGTGTTTGCTTTGAAGAATTTATGTGAGAAATACTTAGAAAAACAGATGGATTTGTATGTAGCATTTATGGATCTGGAGAAGGCATATGATAAGGTTGATAGATGCTTTGTGGAAGGTATTAAGAGTATATGGTGTGGAAGGTAAGTTGCTAGAAGCAGTGAAATGTTTTTACCAAGGATGTAAGGCATGTGTACGAGTAGGAAGAGAGGAGAGTGATTTGTTCCAAGTAAATATCAGTTTGCGGAAGGGGTGCTTGATGTCTCCATGGTTGTTTAATTTGTTTATGGATGGGGTTGTTAGGGAGGTGAATGCAAGAGTTTTGGAGAGAGGGGCAAGTATGCAGTCTGTTGTTGTTCACTGATGATACAACGCTAATGACTGATTCAGGTAAGAAACTGCAGAAGTTGGTGACGACTTTGGTAGAGTATGTGAAAGAAGAAAGTTGAGAGTGAATGTAAATAAGAGCAAGGTTATTAGGTTCAGTAGGGTTGAGGAACAAGTTAATTGGGAGGTAAGTTTGAATGGAGAAAAACTGGACGAAGTGAAGTGTTTTGGATATCTAGGAGTGGATTTAGCAGCAGATGGAACCATGGAAGCGGAGGTGAGTCACACGGTGGGGGAGGGGGCGAAGGTTCTGAGAGCGTTGAAGAATGTGCTTTCAGTGGATTGAACCAGGGCATGTGAAGCGTTTGGGATAAACCATGAAAAGTCTTGAGGGGCCTAGATGTGGTAAGGGAGCTGTGGTTCTGGTGCATTACAGATAACAGCTAGAGACTGAGTGTGAACGAATGTGGCCTTTGTTGTCTTTTCCTAGCGCTACCTCACGCGCGAGCTGTGGGTAGGTGGTGCTATTTCATGTGTGGCGGGATGGCGACAGGGATGGGTGACGGCAGCAAGTATGAATATGTACATGTGTATATATGTATATGTCTGTGTATGTATATGTATGTATGTATACGTTGAAATGTATAGGTATGTATATGAGCATGTGTGGGCGTGTATGTATATTCATGTGTATATGGGTGGGTTTGGGCCATTCTTCCGTCTGTTTCCTTGCGCTACCTCGCTAACATGGGAGACGGCGATTAAGTATAATAAAAGAAAATATATGTTTATTTATTTACTCATTATACAAATTCGCTCCCTCCAGCTTTTGTGAGGTAGTCCAAGGAGACAGATAAAAGAATGGCCCAACCCACCCAGGTACACATGTATATACAAAAACTCCCACACACGCACATATACATACCTATACATTTCAACGTATACACACATATACATATATAGACATATACATATATACACATGTACATATTCATACTTGCTGCCTTCACCCATTCCCTTTGCCACCCCGCCACACATGAAATAGCATCCCCCTTCCTCCGCGAGAGCGAGGTATCGCTTGGAAAAGACAACGAAGGCCACATTCGTTCACACTTAGTCTCTAGCTGTTATGTGTAATGCATCGAAACCACAGCTCCCTTTCCACATCCAGGCCCCACAAAACTTCCCATAATTTACCCCAGTCGTTTCACATGCCCTGGTTCAATCCATTGAAAGCACGTCGACCCCGGTATACCATATCGTTCCAATCCACTCTATTCCTTGCACGCCTTTCATCCTCCTTAATTTTCAGGCTCCGATCACTCAAAATCTTTTTCACTCCATCCTTCCACCTCCAATTTGGTCTCCCACTTCTCGTTCCCTCTCTCTGACACATATATCTTCTTTGTCAATCTTTCCTCACTCATTCTCTCCATGTGACCAAACCATTTCAACACAACCTCTTTTGCTCTCTCAACCACACTCTTATTATTACCACACATCTCTCTTACCCTATTATTACTTACTCGATCAAACCACCTCACACCACATATTGTCCTCAAACATTTCACTTCCAACACATCCACCCTCCTCCGCACAATACTATCTATATCCCACGCCTTGCAACCATATAACATTGTTGGAACCACTATTCCTTCAAACATACCCATTTTTGCTTTCCGAGATAACGTTCTCGACTTACATTCTTCAACGCTCCCAGAACTTTCGCCCCCTCCCCCACCCTATGATTCACTTCCGCTTCCATGGTTCCATCCGCTGCCAAATCCACTCCCAGATATCTAAAACACTTCACTTCCTCCAGTTTTTCTCTATTCAAACTTACCTCCCAACTGACTTGTCCCTCAACCCTACTGATCCTAGTAGCCTTGCTCTTATTCACATTTACTCTCAAATTTCTTCTTTCACACACTTTACTAAACTCAGTTACCAACTTCTGAAGTTTCTTACCTGAATCAGCCACCAGCGCTGTATCATCAGTGAACAACAAATGACTCACTTCCCAAGCCCTATCATCCACAACAGACTGCATACTTGCCCGTCTCAAAAACTCTTGCATTCACCTCCCTAACCACCTCATCCATAAACAAATTAAACAACCATGGAGACATCATGCCGCAAACTGACATTTACTGGGAGCCAATCACTTTCCTCTTTTCCTACTCGTACACATGCCTTATATCCATGGTAAAAACTCTTCACTGCTTCTAGCAAATTACCTCCCACACCATATATTCTTAATACTTTCCACAAAGCATCTGTATTCACCTCATCATATGCCTTCTCCAGATCCATAAATGCTACATATAAATCCATCTGTTTTTCTATTTCTCACATACATTCTTCAAAGCAAACACCTGATCTTCACATCCTCAACCACTTCTGAAACCACACTGCTCTTCCCCAATCTGATGCTCTGTACATGCCTTCACCCTCTCAATCAATACCCTCCCATATAATTTCCAGGAATACTCAATAGACTTATACCTCTGTAATTTGAACACTCACCTTTATCCCCTTTGCCTTTTTACTATGGCACTATGCATGCATTCTGCTAATTCTCAGGCACCTCACCATGAACCGTACATACAATGAATATCCTTACCAACCAGCCAACATCACAGTCACCCCGTTTTAATATACATACATATATTCCTATAAGTCCACGGGGAAAATGAAACACGAAAAGTTCCCAAGTGCACTTTCGTGTAATAATCACAACACCAGGGGCGACACAAGAGAGAAATATAACAGTCAGTTGATATACATCGAAGAGACGAAGCTAGGACGCCAATTGGTAAACATATGTTTACCAAAATCACGTTTACCAAATGGCGTCCTAGCATCGTCTCTTCGATGTATATCAACTGACTGTTATATTTCTCTCTTGTGTCTCCCCTGATGATGTGATTATTACACGAAAGTGCACTTGGGAACTTTTCGTGTTTCATTTTCCCCGTGGATTCATAGGAATATCTTGATCACGCGCAAAAATTGTGATCCTTTCCAACACACACACACACACACACACACATATATATATATATATATATATATATATATATATATATATATATATATATTTATTTCATTTCATTTGTATTCTATTATACATTGTCGCTGTCTACCGCGTTAGCGAGGTAGCGCAAGGAAACAAACGAAAGAATGGCCTAACCCACCCACATACACATGTATATACATACACGTCCACACACGCACATATACATACCTATACATCTCAACGTATACATAAATATTCACACACAGACATATACATATATGCACATGTATATAATTCATACTGTCTGCCCTTATTCATTTCCGTCGCCACCCCGCCACACATGAAATAACAACCCCCTCCCCCCCGCATGTGCGCGAGGTAGCGCTAGGGAAAGACAACAAAGGCCACATTCGTTCACACTCAGTCTCCAGTTGTCATGTATAATGCACCGAAACCACAGCTCTCTTTCCACATCCAGGACCCACAAAACTTTCCATGGTTTACCCCAGACGCTTCACATGTCCTGGTTCAATCCATTGACAGCACGTCGACCCCGGTATACCACATCCTTCCAACTCACTCTATTCCTTGCACGCCTTTCACCCACCTGCATGTTAAGGCCCCGATCACTCAAAATCTTTTTCATTCCATCTTTCCACCTCCAATTTGGTCTCCCACCTCTCCTCGTTCCCTCCACCTCTGGCACATATATCCTCTTGGTCAATCTTTCTTCACTCACTCTCTCCATGTAACCAAACCATTTCAAAACGCCCCCTTCTGCTCTCTAAACCACACTCGTTTTACGACCACACATCTCGCTTACCCTTTCATTACTTATTCGATCAAACCACCTCACTACATATTATCCTCAAACATCTCATTTCTAGCACATCCACCAGTAATGTAAGGGTAAGAGAGATGTGTGGAAATAAAAAGAGCGTGGTTGAGAGAGCAGAAGAGGGTGTTTTGAAATGGTTTGGGCACATGTAGAGAATGAGTGAGGAAAGATTGACCAAGAGGATGTATGTGTCGGAGGTGGAGGGAACGAGGAAAAGTGGGAGACCAAATTGGAGGTGGAAAGATGGAGTGAAAAAAGATTTTGAGTGATCGGGGCCTGAACATGCAGGAGGGTGAAAGGCGGGCAAGGAATAGAGTGAATTGGATCGATGTGGTATACCGGGGTCGACGTGCTGTCAATGGATTGAATCAGGGCATGTGAAGCGTCTGGGGTAAACCATGGAAAGTTGTGTGGAGCCTGGATGTGGAAAGGGAGCTGTGGTTTCGGGCATTATTGCATGACAGCTAGAGACTGAGTGTGAACGAATGGGGCCTTTGTTGTCTTTTCCTAGCGCTACCTCGCACACATGAGGGGGGAGGGGGATGTTATTCTATGTGTGGCGAGGTGGCGATGGGAATGAATAAAGGCAGACAGTGTGAATTGTGTGCATGTGTATATATGTATGTGTCTGTGTGTATATATATGTGTACATTGAGATATATGGGTATGTATATTTGCGTGTGTTGACGTGTATGTATATACATGTGTAGGGAGGTGGGTTGGGCCATTTCTTTCGTCTGTTTCCTTGCGGTACCTCGCAAACGCGGGAGACAGCGACAAAGCAAAAATGATATATATGTATATATATATATATATATATATATATATATATATATATATATATATATATATATACACATAAACTATTTACAGTTAAAGAAACAAATAATACAATAAGTAATGAATTATTTTACAGGGCACAAAAAGTTACGATATCACAATCCAGGTAAGTTTTCAAACCAGGAATATCTCTCTCTCTCTCTCTCTCTCTCTCTCTCTCTCTCTCTCTCTCTCTCTCTCTCTCTCACACACACACACACACACACACAGGGATTATATCAATCTAGCTAACCTTTGATTTTTATCTCGAACCTTACCGATATATTTCAGAGGATGGTGGTCAGTATACACGATGATGGCATTGCCTGAAGGGCACAAATATACATAAAAGTGTTGTAACGTAAGTATTAATGTTGAAAGTTCCCTTTCCATAGAGAATATTCTTTTCTTGGTTTGAATACATTTCTTACTAAAATAGCTTACTTGGATGGTCGATCTTTTCTTCGTCTTCCTGGAAGAGGACAGCACCTGCTCCTGAATTGCCGGCATCTACAGCTAATTCAAACGGTTTGTTAGAATCACAGGACCCTAAAAGATCGGTCCATCACAAAAAAAAAAAAAAAAATGGCTTTTAAGTGATGGAGAGCTGTCTCACCATCCTCATCCCAAACACACCTTATATTTTTCTTCAAGAAATCTGTTAGGGGAGCTGCCATAGTAGCCAAGTCAACAATGAACTTACGATAATGCCCAACTATAACCATAAAAGTCTTAGTTCTTGTCTAGTTCGAGGGGCACATATCTGGGCCCAAGCCTAGACCCTTACTGTTGGTGGAATTAACTCACCTTGGCCGATCACACAGCCCAAATACTGCCTGCACCTCACCTTTTACAAATTCGCCCGTGTTCAAGTTGACGACAAGGTTAGCTTAACCCAAGACAGTCGACAGGTTGTCAAGTCTTTGTAAATATTCGTCCAAACTCTGATTATATCCAATATCATTGTAATGATCTATACAACCAGGCAAATAATCTGATGAAAATGTCCACAAGTCGCTGAAATATGGCAGGGGGATTTTTCATGCCAAAAGGCACCACTTTCCACTTATATGTGCGTCCCAACACTATGAAAGAAGTGACGTCCTGTGCTCTCTCATTTAGTTAATTTGTCAATACCCCTTTGTAAGGTCGAGTTTTGTCAGCTAACGACCATTGCCAACTCGGTCTATGTAATCTTCCACACATGGAAGGGAGTAACTGTCAGTCTTCGCTGCCTCGTTGGTAGTCGATACAGTGGATACAAGAGTCACGGACGAGCTTCACTCCGACTGACATGGTTCAACCAAACCATGCGCACGCATGTATGTAGTTTAGCTCTTTCTGAAGAATGGTTGATCTTTGTGGACTCACCCAGTAAGGTGCTCGTTTAATAGGCCGGACAAGTCCCACGTCTACATCATGGCTTGTCAGTGAGGTCTGGTCCAGGTGTACTTCAGACAACCTCTTGGTGTTTTGACAGCAAGGCAGAGATTTGCACGCGTTGATCCTCCGTCAGGTGCGAGAGTTTCGCCTCCCACTCCCTTTCCGTGCCTCCGTCAGGTCCCCAGAACTTCAAGGCACCCGTAGCTGGATCGTCCTTCTCGGCAAAATCAATGTCTGTCTGCCAGAGATACGATTCACCTCCTCCTATACCCTTATAAAAAAAAAAAAAAAATCTTCGCCCTCCACTCATCATCTCTGCCCTAGCTATCCTCTTAACCCGATGCAAGCTGGGTTGAGCCCTGGCTCTTTTCCTCCTATCAAAATTCACTTCGCTCTTTCCCCTTCTCCAACCCTCCTTCCTTGGAAGGAACTTTTCTATCATCATTCATTCATTCATACGACACACAGCTCCTGCTGGGGGATCAACCACACACACCGGAACACTCTGCTTGGCAGAGGGAGAATCGTGATTAAACATGGCTTTGACTAAACATGTGTTCTCTTTTCTTCCAGACTTAGCTTGATATGTTCAAGTCTGTTCCTTCTGTGCCTGAAACCCAGCTTGTTCACCTTGTGCGTTAAGTCTAGCAAGTTCTAGTTGGAACTGTTGGAACTGCAGGTATTCAGGATTTACATGAAAACCTGTCGGGAGCTGGACGGGGGATAAAACTCAGCCGACCTCGACGGTGGAAGCGTATCGTCAACACTTTCCAACATCAGTTTCAATTCCCGCTTCAATCTCCGGCACAGTACCACCTAACACCTCACCAACTAACTTATTTACTACCAAAGTCTTCAACTCTACGAGCAATTCAGTCATACTCCAGTTTTAACCTACATGTAACAAGCTTCAGCTCATAACTGGTAAAGATTTAATGACACTATAGCTGTCTCCTGTAAACATAGCAACTCTGGTTCCCGTTTTTCCTCCACCTCCACCTTCGATGACACATCCTTCACCCCCTGATGCTCGCTCTTACTAATGCTATACCTCTTCCCATAATCTCTTTTCGGACTGTCCGAAAAAGAGCATCTTTCTCTGGACACAAGCAAGGCTTATGGTCTTAATGGCATCTACCACCGTGTACTGAGAGTATGTCTCTGAACGTGCCCCTGTGCTTGCTCGTCTGTTCCATTTGTTTAAAAAACCAAACATTTCCTTCTCCTTGGAAATATGTCTTGATACATACCAAAGAAGGGCAACCGTTCTGACCCCTCTAACTATCGTCCCTTTGCTTTGACATCTACCATTTTCAAAGTCTTTGAAGTCCTCCTTCAGTCTGATCATTAATATGGCTTCCGTAAGGCGAGATCCGCTGGTGATATTCTCTCCTATCTTACTAATGTCTGGTCATCATTCCTGAAAGATTTTGGGGAGTCGAGTGTAGTTGCCCTTTACGTGTCTAAGGCTTTTGACAGGGTGTAGTATTGGGGTCTTATCTTTAAGCTCCCCACTTTTGGCTTTCCTCCCTCACTTTGCTCCTTCATATCTGGCTTCCTCTCCGGCCGATCTGTCTCTGTGGTTGTTGATGGATCAGCCTCCCCCGTTTCTCCATCAACAGTGGTGTCCCTCAAGGTTCTGTCCTGTTCCCTACACTTTTTCTCCTTTTTATCAACGATTTCCTCTCCTCCACAAATAATCCAATGCACTCATACGCTGACGAACCACCACTGCTTTCATTCACATCCTTCAATTCTGCTCCCTTTTGTCTCACTCGATCTGCATCTCGTCTCAACACAGCTTCGTTAGTAAACACAGACTTGGACAGGATATCTCAGTGGGGTACACAAAATCTTGTCAAGTTTAATGCCTCCACGACCCAGTTTCTACCTATCTCTCTATCGAAAACTCCTCACAACTCTCGTCTCTCCTTTGATGGTTCTTGAACATACTTGGCATTACTGTAACATCCACTCTTTCTTGGTAACCCCACATTACAGGAATAGCTTAATATGCTTCTAAAACAGTGGGTGTCCTGTTTAGATGAAACTTCTCTTCTGAACAGTTGCTACGTTTATACAAGGGATTGATTCGTCCTTGTGCGGTACTAGCTCTGCATCCGTAATTGACATCGTCGAATGTAATCCGTCTTATAAACTGTCCCAAGTTAACTTCCAATATTGACCCCCTTGCCCTACGCCATAATGTTGGTTCACTTTCCTTCTTCTACAGGTATTACGTTGGTTTTTGCTTCCGAGAGCTGGCTGCTTGTGTGTCCACACCATTAGCTAGACCACACAATACTCGGCAAACTACTGTGTCATATGATTTTTGTGTGGCCATCGGCAAAGCAAGGGTGGGTCGTTTTGATACCTGCTTCTTTCCCTACACGTGGAAGCAGTGGAACTCTCTCCCTTCTCATGTCTCCCAGTAGCTATGACCTGGCACAGTTCAATAGACAGGTTTTTCACTTCCTCAAATATTCGTGAATATTTTCCCTTGCATTTTCTTTCTCCGTTTCATAATTCTCTCTGTATTTCAGTTAAGGCCTGGCCTTGATGTGGACTTTTGACCGTGATTGGAGACTTCAACATAAAGAAGAAATGTTTTGAATGAACAAGGGAGATACCATCCCCCTTATTAAGATTCATGGGTGTTGGTTATCTGTACTTTAAGCCTATGAACTGTCAGGATCATTAATTAAGGCCACCACTATCGGGCTACATCCACTCTCGAAAAATGTTTAAAATCTTCAGATGTCAAAGACGGATGTCCCGTGTGGAGGGCCGGGGTACAATAGTCGAGTAACAGCTGTTTTTCCTGGCCGAATTTCATTGTGATTTCTATGAATAATGTCTATATTATGAAATATACCTCCAATGCATCTATAGATTGCTTACTTCTATATATGCAGTCATATATGGTTCGTATGCCCAAACGATATTCTGGCTACGCCCATACTCCAGCAAGTTTTGTAAGACAATTTGAGTTTGTTGGGTTTAGAGTGGCGAAATGAATACAAACTTTTGATATGAATATTTCACTGAGGACACCAAATCAAGTATTCTAAAGACAAATATTTCCAATCTGGTCCTTATTACATATTCCAATGACTGGTGGCACGAAGAGAGCACAGACACGTATTACGGTTGAGCACTACACAAAAGTCAATAAACTTATAATGATAAAAAATTACATTCGCAAACTGTCCATGAATTGACAAAAAAATTGACATTTAAGAACTATCACATTTTCCAGCACTGCTTTATGCGAAATGAGGATTTGTTACATGCACATTTAGTACATTTGCGCCGAACTAGATTTTTTATATCTACTTTTTTCTCTGCTAAAGTTTAGTTAGGTTTAAAGAAGAATAACCCGCGCTTAGTTATTGTTACCATATAATCTATTCTTAATGATGAAGATAATTTGTAACTACGGAGGGACAGGAGACTGTTAATTATAGATTTCTTTAACAAATTGTATTTTTAAGTTGCCATTTCATTTCGCTACGTCTTGAAACTGACCAACATGGAGGTGTGCGCAGGCGCAACTCTCTCGACCAATCAACGTGAAGTAACTTTCTCTTGACCAATCAGCTGCCTCCTGGTGAGCTGTGGACACGTTTTGAAATACGTTGTGACTGGAGGTATCAGGTGAGACGAGAATTATCTACATTGTTTCCATTTATTACGGTTAAAAAAAGCTATTTTCTCTGATGTAGTTGAACCACGGGAGTCGTAACCCTACGGCAGTGTTGTTAATGTTGTGTATTTTTCGTTGTATAAGTGGAAATCTATGATGTTGACATGGGGGCCGTGGGTCCACATGGAGGTTTGTTTATGATGGGAACTTTAAAGATCCCTTGAGGAAGGGCTCGGGTGTGTCTGTGATGGCCATCATATAGTCTGCTTAACTGGTTATACGATGTGTATTGGAATACCTGATATGATACGAAGGTTACTACTCTTGTCGACATTGCCTCAGTGTGTTACTGGCTTGCACTTGGTTTTAGTTGTTTTTGTTAACTTTATTGACTGTCTTGTTATCCTGTGGGCTGCACAAATTATTATCCTTCTCTGGAATTACCTCCGTATGTAAACTTCAGGAGACTGACTGCCAGGATGAGACTAAATGGCTCATCAAACCAATTTTCATATTTGTAATTGTTCATATCCAAACTCACAGTTTTATAAATTGTTGGCCAAACGTGTTGCAAAATAATGATTTACTTTCACTGTTGTTTGTCACATGTTTTTTGTTGCTGTTGTATTTATTTTGTTGTAAGTGTTGCGAGTTGGTGATTAGAGTAGGGCTGAAATGCCTCACCCTTGATAGGTTATTGTGTGGGTTGATCAAATGGCGGCATCATGTCCACATTCTTCACCTTCATTAACTTGGTTTATTATTAAATTTGGTAAACAGTCCAGTTTAGCTCTGCTCCACTCTTGATTTTGAATATAAATTATGCTCTGCTAATCTGGTGTTTGGAGATTATGATAAATATTACAGATTGTGATAATTGGTACTGAAATATATTAAATGTTGACTAAGGCAATACTAGTACATTGTGGGTTTGCTGGGCATGAGATACACAAGTAAAATGTGAAGTGAATATATGAAGACCTCCTTAGCCGTCATGAATTCTCTTAATGCCAAGCAGATGGTCACAGATATCATCAAACAGTTTAAATAGCTAGTGGCCATGTAATCCCCTATGGTAACTAAATGTAATATTAGTATATTTGTATCACATCGGCTACTAGGTAAGATTTGATGAGGAATTTGTAGGATCTGTTGATACAAGTGTAATGCCTTATATTATACATAACCCTCACTCATATTGCTACACTCAGCACAGTTATTGTTCTGTATAATGTTCCAAATAGTGCTGTGTAATTTCTTGTATTCTCAATATTATAGCATTGCAGGACAAAATTATTCCATATCTAAAGCTAATAATGTGAAGCTAAACTGGTGGTTTACCATTTGCAAATATATTAAATATTGTGGGGCACATGGCAATCATAGTGAGGATTATGTGAATAAGGGAAAGTATAGACTAATGTAAAAGTAGGTGAAACCCCAGTAGAAAATGAATATTATTTATAGAAAATTCATGTAACCTTATTTGCTTCCTGTAAACCTTAGTAGAAATATGCTGTCATTAAGGTAGTCAGGTGCTGGGGATCACCTGGCTCTCCGGTCTGTTGTCTGGTTCTGACATGTCATAACAAAATGTAGGGCAATACACTGAAATTCAAGAGAATTGTAATAGGGTTGGCAAAATATACCAGTAATGCTGTAGGAGACCCAATTAGCTAATGAACTTTGTATTAGCAGTTTATTGGTTTTCTTTGTATTATTTTAACTGTTTTGCAATATCCATTCTGGTGCTGGAATAACTTACATTTTAGTTGAAGATGAATTTAACATTGATATATTTATGATATTCCCGCAGTAAAAATGAAGTTAGGTTTTTATAGGTTTTGGTATTGATTGGTGCCAAGCTACCCAGAGTGGCATGGTTGTGCATTTGGCATGATTGCCCAATAAAACTCTACTTCCACACAAAATCAAAACGCCATCATAACTGATATCATTTCAGGTGAGAGACTATGTATACCAGGGTTGGTAGCCCTGGACCAAAGGTGGCACAGGAAGAGATTTGATGCCAGTGATAATTATTTAGAAATGTTAATTTTGCATTATTCATAATTTCATTTTAGTTAGTAGTTGGTAGGCAGCCAATGACCAGGGAGGAATACTATAAGTACTACCTGCCTGGTTATCGGATGGGTTAATGACTGCTGTGTCGTGAGCCAGAACATCATTGGTTGTCAAGTTGCACTCCTCTGACTCGGGTAGCTGTCTTTTCTTTCTGCTTTACCCACATGTGGTCTACTGGCATTCATTCTACAAACCTACAATATATTGTCATACATAACATGACATCTCTGAACTTTTGCTACTCATTCTTCATAACTAAATTTTCATGCAGTGAGCGCTGTGCACAAGCTTTGCTTTTTGGCAAAATGGTAGGAGCTTTAGATAGAAGCTGTTGGCAGGAACATTTAGGTAGAAACATGGGTAGAATTAGTAGGTAGGAGCATTAAGTGGTAGTTGTCAGTGGAACATTAGGTTGGAGTCTCATCAAACACTGTGTTAGAGTTGTGTTTTGCCAGTATCCTGTTAAGGTTGAGGCACTTAAGGCTAAGAAGTGGCAGTGGAGTTTACTAGTTATGGAGGCTACTGCCATGGCCACCCCTTTTAGGGAGGTTTGGTCATTAATAGTCTTCTGAGATGCAGATAGATAGATAGATTTCATTTTTTCATTGTTAGGGTGGTACTTTGAATTTATGCATCAGTATATAAAGTATGGAAACCATAGTAAATGTACTTTGAAAATTTGAATTTTGTTTACTATGGGGAAAAAATGATGGAATGCACTGTGGGTGTTGAGAGGAAGATGCTTACAAATCCTGGTGTGTACGATACAAATGTGTTTATATTTTTCTTCCTTTTTTATGCCACTCAAAGTTGTTTCTTTTAAGTTGTTCTTTAGTGTATAGGGAAACCTAGTGGCATTTACGCTTACTCAGTCATGTTCTTATGCAAATTTAGTAAAAGATGTTGAATATTATGATGAATTTCAAATCCCATGGTTAATTGATTAGACTCTTTAACCCAACACTTGCTCTGCACTTGAAGTTAGCAGAGTGAATTAGAATTTACCCAACTTTGCTATTTTGTCAAATTAACCATTGCATTAATTTTACAGTATAGGCAAAGCTGAAGTAGCACCACTGCCATTCTGTGAAAAATTTGCCTCCTTTATGAACTCGAGAGATAGTCCAAGGAATTTCGGGACTGGGACCATTTAACCTTCTGTCTGATGAAGAATACTGTACTGGCTTTTCCCTCATGTTGCAATCCTTTCAACTAGATAATGGCTGCTCATTCATTCTAGACCCAACTTGTGCCAGTCAGAGACCACCACAGGGATATTGCCGTCAACCTAATAGATCTCGGCCCAGGAAAGCATGGTTCTCAAGGTTGAGCACTGTCAACATTTACAGCAGACTAGCTTTTTCCATGCCCCCAAACTGATGTCGTCTGAAGTAATAGAAGTAATAGTTTTGGCTTACCTTGTCAAGTTTTTCAGAAAGTGTGAAGTGATCTTTCACTCTTCATAGTAATGTGGTAAAGGAGCTAGGTTACTGGGACTGGCTTAAATCTTAGAGGCTATGATCATGGAGTGCAAATGGGAGAGGTATATCATCTTTACTTGTTTTATTATCATACTTGATTGCTTTTTCCTTCATTAGTGAGGTAGCACCAGGAAACAGATGAAAATTGACCCATCCACTTGTAGACTCGTACACATACATATCAATATATGTTGGGGTGAGGAGAGTGGTGAGAGTAAGTGAGCTTGGGAAGGAGACTTGTGTGAGGAAGTACCAGGAGAGACTGAGTACAGAATGGAAAAAGGTGAGAACGAAGGAGGTAAGGGGAGTGGGGGAGGAATGGGATGTATTTAGGGAAGCAGTGATGGCTTGCGCAAAAGATGCTTGTGGCATGAGGGATGAAGAAGTAAGATTATTAGTGAAAGAGGAGAGAGGCATTTGGACAATTTTTGCAGGGAAAAAATGCAAATGAATGGGGGATGTATAAAAGAAAGAGGCAGGAGGTCAAGAGAAAGGTGCAAGAGGTGAAAAAGAGGGCAAATGAGAGTTGGGGTGAGAGAGTATCATTAAATTTTAGGGGGAATAAAAAGATGTTTTGGAAGGAGGTAAATAAAGTGCATAAGACAAGGGAGCAAATGGGAACTTCAGTGAAGGGGGCTAATGGGGAGGTGATAACAAGTAGTGGTGATGTGAGAAGGAGATGTAGTGAGTATTTCGAAGGTTTGTTGAATGTGTTTGATGATAGAGTGGTAGATATAGGGTGTTTTGGTTGAGGTGGTGTGCAAAGTGAGAGGGTTAGGGAAAATGATTTGGTAAACAGAGAAGAGGTAGTAAAAGCTTTGCGGAAAATGAAAGCCGGCAAGGCAGCAGGTTTGGATGGTATTGCAGCGGAATTTATTAAAAAAGGGGGTGATTGTATTGTTGACTGGTTGGTAAGGTTATTTAATGTATGTATGACTCATGGTGAGGTGTCTGAGGATTGGCGGAATGCTTGCATAGTGCCATTGTACAAAGGCAAAGGGGATAAGAGTGAGTGCTCAAATTACAGAGGTATAAGTTTGTTGAGTATTCGTGGGAAATTACATGGGAGGGTATTGATTGAGAGGGTGAAGGCATGTACAGAGCATCAGATTGGGGAAGAGCAGTGTGGTTTCAGAAGTGGTAGATGATGTGTGGATCAGGTGTTTGCTTTGAAGAATGTATGTGAGAAATACTTAGAAAAGCAAATGGATTTGTATGTAGCATTTATGGATCTGGAGAAGGCATATGATAGAGTTGATAGAGATGCTCTGTGGAAGGTATTAAGAATATATGGTGTGGGAGGCAAGTTGCTAGAAGCAGTGAAAAGTTTTTATTGAGGATGTAAGGCATGTGTACATGTAGGAAGAGAGGAAAGTGAATGGTTCCCAGTGAATGTAGGTTTGCGGCAGGGGTGTGTGATGTCTCCATGGTTGTTTAATTTGTTTATGGATGGGGTTGTTAGGTTGTTAGCGACAAAGCAAAAAAAAATATATATATATATATATATATATATATTGCGCTACCTCGCAATACGCGGGAGACAGCGACAAAGTATAAAAAAAAAAAAAAAAAATATATATATATATATATATATATATATATATATATATATATATATATATATATATATATATATATATATATATATATTTTTTTTTCTTTATACTTTGTCGCTGTCTCCCGCGTTTGCGAGGTAGCGCAAGGAAACAGACGAAAGAAATGGCCCAACCCACCCCCATACACATGTATATACGTACGTCCACACACGCAAATATACATACCTACACAGCTTTCCATGGTTTACCCCAGACGCTTCACATGCCTTGATTCAATCCACTGACAGCACGTCAACCCCGGTATACCACATCGCTCCAATTCACTCTATTCCTTGCCCTCCTTTCACCCTCCTGCATGTTCAGGCCCCGATCACACAAAATCTTTTTCACTCCATCTTTCCACCTCCAATTTGGTCTCCCTCTTCTCCTTGCTACCTCCACCTCCGACACATATATCCTCTTGGTCAATCTTTCCTCACTCATCCTCTCCATGTGCCCAAACCACTTCAAAACACCCTCTTCTGCTCTCTCAACCATGCTCTTTTTATTTCCACACATCTCTATTACCCTTACGTTACTCACTCGATCAAACCACCTCACACCACACATTGTCCTCAAACATCTCATTTCCAGCACATCCATCCTCCTGCGCACAACTCTATCCATAGCCCACGCCTCGCAACCATACAACATTGTTGGAACCACTATTCCTTCAAACATACCCATTTTTGCTTTCCGAGATAATGTTCTTGACTTCCACACATTCTTCAAGGCCCCCAGAATTTTCGCCCCCTCCCCCACCCTATGATCCACTTCCGCTTCCATGGTTCCATCCGCTGCCAGATCCACTCCCAGATATCTAAAACACTTCACTTCCTCCAGTTTTTCTCCATTCAAACTCACCTCCCAATTGACTTGACCCTCAACCCTACTGTACCTAATAACATTTACTCTTAACTTTCTTCTTCCACACACTTTACCAAACTCAGTCACCAGCTTCTGCAGTTTCTCACATGAATCAGCCACCAGCGCTGTATCATCAGCGAACAACAACAAGCTCTCTCATCCCCAACAGACTTCATACTTGCCCCTCTTTCCAAAACTCTTGCATTTACCTCCCTAACAACCCCATCCATAAACAAATTAAACAACCATGGAGACATCACACACCCCTGCCGCAAACCTACATTCACTGAGAACCAATCACTTTCCTCTCTTCCTACACGTACACATGCCTTACATCCTCGATAAAAACTTTTCACTGCTTCTAACAACTTTCCTCCCACACCATATATTCTTAATACCTTCCACAGAGCATCTCTATCAACTCTATCATATGCCTTCTCCAGATCCATAAATGCTACATACAAATCCATATATATATATATATATATATATATATATATGTATTTTTTTTCTTTTTTTTTCAAACTATTCGCCATTTCCCGCGTTAGCGAGGTAGCGTTAAGAACTGAGGACTGGGCCATTGAGGGAATATCCTCACCTGGCCCCCTTTTCTGTTCCTTCTTTTGGAAAATTAAAAAAAATTGAGAGGGGAGGATTTCCAGCCCCCCGCCCCCTCCCCTTTTAGTCGCCTTCTACGACACGCAGGGAATACGTGGGAAGTATTCTTTCTCCCCTATCCCCAGGGAATAAATATATATATATATATATATATATATATATATATATATATTTTTTTTTTTTTTTTTTTTTTTTTATACTTTGTCGCTGTCTCCCGCGTTTGCGAGGTAGCGCAAGGAAACAGACGAAAGAAATGGCCCAACCCCCCCCCCATACACATGTACATACACACGTCCACACACGCAAATATACATACCTACACAGCTTTCCATGGTTTACCCCAGACGCTTCACATGCCTTGATTCAATCCACTGACAGCACGTCAACCCCTGTATACCACATCGCTCCAATTCACTCTATTCCTTGTCCTCCTTTCACCCTCCTGCATGTTCAGGCCCCGATCACACAAAATCTTTTTCACTCCATCTTTCCACCTCCAATTTGGTCTCCCTCTTCTCCTCGTTCCCTCCACCTCCGACACATATATCCTCTTGGTCAATCTTTCCTCACTCATTCTCTCCATGTGCCCAAACCATTTCAAAACACCCTCTTCTGCTCTCTCAACCACGCTCTTTTTATTTCCACACATCTCTCTTACCCTTACGTTACTTACTCGATCAAACCACCTCACACCACACATTGTCCTCAAACATCTCATTTCCAGCACATCCATCCTCCTGCGCACAACTCTATCCATAGCCCACGCCTCGCAACCATACAACATTGTTGGAACCACTATTCCTTCAAACATACCCATTTTTGCTTTCCGAGATAATGTTCTCGACTTCCACACATTTTTCAAGGCTCCCAAAATTTTCGCCCCCTCCCCCACCCTATGATCCACTTCCGCTTCCATGGTTCCATCCGCTGACAGATCCACTCCCAGATATCTAAAACACTTCACTTCCTCCAGTTTTTCTCCATTCAAACTCACCTCCCAATTGACTTGACCCTCAACCCTACTGTACCTATATATATATATATATATATATACATATATATATATATATATATATATATATATATATATATATATATACATATATATATATATATATATATATATATATATATATATATATCTTTCATACTATTCGCCATTTCCCGCATTAGCGAGGTAGCGTTAAGAACAGAGGACTGGGCCTTAGAGGGAATATCCTCACCTGACCCCCTTCTCTGTTCCTTCTTTTGGAAAATTAAAAAAAAACCGAGAGGGGAGGATTTCCAGCCACCCGCTCCCTCCCCTTTTAGTCGCCTTCTACGACACGCAGGGAATACGTGGGAAGTATTCTTTGTCCCTTATCCCCAGGGATATATATATATATATATATATATATATATATATATATATATTTTTTTTTTTTTTTTTTTATACTTTGTCGCTGTCTCCCGCGTTTGCGAGGTAGCGCAAGGAAACAGACGAAAGAAATGGCCCAACCCCCCCCATACACATGTACATACACACGTCCACACACACAAATATACATACCTACACAGCTTTCCATGGTTTACCCCGGACGCTTCACATGCCTTGATTCAATCCACTGACAGCACGTCAACCCCTGTATACCACATCGCTCCAATTCACTCTATTCCTTGCCCTCCTTTCACCCTCCTGCATGTTCAGGCCCCGATCACACAAAATCTTTTTCACTCCATCTTTCCACCTCCAATTTGGTCTCCCTCTTCTCCTCGTTCCCTCCACCTCCGACACATATATCCTCTTGGTCAATCTTTCCTCACTCATTCTCTCCATGTGCCCAAACCATTTTAAAACACCCTCTTCTGCTCTCTCAACCACGCTCTTTTTATTTCCACACATCTCTCTTACCCTTACGTTACTTACTCGATCAAACCACCTCACACCACACATTATCCTCAAACATCTCATTTCCAGCACATCCATCCTCCTGCACACAACTCTATCCATAGCCCACGCCTCGCAACCATACAACATTGTTGGAACTACTATTCCTTCAAACATACCCATTTTTGCTTTCCGGGATAATGTTCTCGACTTCCACACATTTTTCAAGGCTCCCAAAATTTTCGCCCCCTCCCCCACCCTATGATCCACTTCCGCTTCCATGGTTCCATCCGCTGACAGATCCACTCCCAGATATCTAAAACACTTCACTTCCTCCAGTTTTTCACCATACAAACTCACCTCCCAATTGACTTGACCCTCAACCCTACTGTACCTAATAACCTTGCTCTTATTCACATTTACTCTTAACTTTCTTCTTCCACACACTTTACCAAACTCAGTCACCAGCTTCTGCAGTTTCTCACATGAATCCGCCACCAGCGCTGTATCATCAGCGAACAACAACTGACTCACTTCCCAAGCTCTCTCATCCCCAACAGACTTCATACTTGCCCCTCTTTCCAAGACTCTTGCATTTACCTCCCTAACAACCCCATCCATAAACAAATTAAACAACCATATATATATATATATATATATATATATATATATATATATATATACATACAAGAACAAAAACGAAGTTATTTACACTATGTACGAACAAGAATTAATTATCTTCCAGCAAGCCTTTCTGGGATGTTTCTGAACTCTCAGTTCGCTGAGTCAATCTGTCTGTTTGGGATGTGATAACTCTCATCACCAAATTTTTTTTCATACCTCCAGAAGCTCCAATGACTTTTGATCACTGAGATACTTTTGGATGAAACTTTTGGTAGATAAAAAGAGAGGAAAAAAGCTTTGTCGAAGTGGTACCACAGTGCTAGTGACTATAAAACTTTTCAACTCTCATGCTACCTTTAAGGTTTGCTGTGAAGGTTGAGGTCTTCATATATCATAATGTGCATAATGAGTGTCCTAAAGCCTGGTAACTGTCCTTGTCTGCCACAACATAATGCAAGCTTCCCTCCTCTGGCTGAGTTTGATGGTTCCCTGTTGCACTATGACTTACAACTACACATGAGTTCATACATAGAAGTTGTTATCATATGTCACTATGTGCTGGTAGCCACAATGGCCATGGTTGTCTTTGGCTAGGAAGACCCTTGACCTCTTCATGGAGCACCATGAATTTCTATAATTAATGATTTAAGTGAGACATTTAATTACAGCACTGAGTTAGAGTGAAGCATAAATCTCTTCAGATTACTTCACTGTTCATATCTCACAGAAAAATCAAGCAAAAGTTTTTGTCAACGAAAACATTACCATTTCATTACTACTGTATACACCTCTGGGAGCAGATTTTCATCCTTCAAATATCAAAGTTTTCCATTTATTACTGTGAAAGGTTTCAATTAAACAATTAAATGGTGTCATAAAAATCTAACTTGTGCTAATAGCTATCAATAACAAACATTATCACAACTAACTCTACACATCTCATTTATAATCTATTCTATGAATGGTAGAAAATGTAGAGGGAATCATCAATTGGGAGGGCTATATAGCCAATTGTATTTTACACAGTTTATGCTAATGAAGAGCAGGTGTTAATGACAGACATAGGGACATTTGCTAAAGATGATAGAACAGAGAGAATGCAGGTTTTATCATGATTCATTAACTTTAGCCTCCAGGTGGTGATGAAAGCAGTGACTCAGCTTGTTAAAACAATCCACAGCAGGTGATGATAAAACTTGATAACCCCTTCCATTGGAAGTGTGGAACCTTGATCACCCCTCTCTACAAGAGGTAATGAAAGAAGATAGTACCAACAGCAGGTTGAGGTGAAAGAACTTGATAACTCTGTCTACAAGAGATAACAAAAGATGACATTACCATCTGCAGGTTATGATTTAAAATCGACATATCACTTCCTGCTGGTGGTGAAACAAGGTCTCCTAGTGGTTAAGCAGATATGATAAGACTACAAGTTGTGGTTGTGATATATATTTTTTTTTTTGCTTTGTCACTGTCTCCCTCGTTTGTGAGGTAGCGCAAGGAAACAGACGAAAGAAATGGCCCAACCCACCCCCATACACATGTATATACATACGTCCACACACGCAAATATACATACACAGCTTTCCATGGTTTACCCCAGACGCTTCACATGCCCTGATTCAATCCACTGACAGCACGTCAACCCCGGTATACCACATCGATCCAATTCACTCTATTCCTTGCCCTCCTTTCACCCTCCTGCATGTTCAGGCCCCGATCACACAAAATCTTTTTCACTCCATCTTTCCACCTCCAATTTCGTCTCCCACTTCTCCTCGTTCCCTCCACCTCCGACACATATATCCTCTTGGTCAATCTTTCCTCACTCGTTCTCTCCATGTGCCCAAACCATTTCAAAACACCCTCTTCTGCTCTCTCAACCACGCTCTTTTTATTTCCACACATCTCTCTTACCCTTACGTTACTTACTCTATCAAACCACCTCACACCACACATTGTCCTCAAACATCTCATTTCCAGCACATCCATCCTCCTGCGCACAACTCTATCCATAGCCCACGCCTCGCAACCATACAACATTGTTGGAACCACTATTCCTTCAAACATACCCATTTTTGCTTTCCGAGATAATGTTCTCGACTTCCACACATTCTTCAAGGCTCCCAGGATTTTCGCCCCCTCCCCCCACCCTATGATCCACTTCCGCTTCCATGGTTCCATCCACTGCCAGATCCACTCCCAGATATCTAAAACTTTACTTCCTCCAGTTTTTCTCCATTCAAACTTACCTCCCAATTGACTTGACCCTCAACCCTACTGTACCAAATTACCTTGCTCTTAGTCACATTTAATCTTAACTTTCTTCTTTCACACACTTTACCAAACTCAGTCACCAGCCTCTGCAGTTTCTCACATGAATCAGCCACCAGCGCTGTATCATCAGCGAACAACAACTGACTCACTTCCCAAGCTCTCTAATCCAGAACAGACTTCATACTTGCCCCTCTTTCCAAAACTCTTGCATTCACCTCCCTAACAACCCCATCCATAAAGAAATTAAACAACCATGGAGACATCACACACCCCTTCCGCAAACTTACATTCACTGAGAACCAATCACTTTCCTCTCTTCCTACACGTACACATGCCTTACTTCCTCGATAAAAACTTTTCACTGCTTCTAACAACTTTCCTCCCACACCATATATTCGTAATACCTTCCACAGAGCATCTCTATCAACTCTATCATATGCCTTCTCCAAATCCATAAATGCTACATACAAATCCATTTGCTTTTCTAAGTATTTCTCACACATTCTTCAAAGCAAACACCTGATCCACACATCCTCTACCACTTCTGAAACCACACTGCTCTTCCCCAATCTGATGCTCTGTACATGCCTTCACCCTCTCAGTCAATACCCTCCCATATAATTTACCAGGAATACTCAACAGACTTATACCTCTGTAATTTGAGCACTCACTCTTATCCCCTTTGCCTTTGTACAATGGCACTATGCATGCATTCCGCCAATCCTCAGGCACCTCACCATGAGTCATACATACATTAAATAACCTTACCAACCAGTCAATAATACAGTTACCCCTTTTTTTAATAAATTCCACTGCAATACCATCCAAACCTGCTGCCTTGCCGGCTTTCATCTTCCGCAAAGCTTTTACTACCTCTTCTCTGTTTACCAAATCATTTTCCCTAACCCTCTCACTTTGCACACCACCTCGACCAAAACACCCTTTATCTGCCACTCTGTCATCAAACACATTCAACAAACCTTCAAAATACTCACTCCATCTCCTTCTCACATCACCACTACTTGTTATCACCTCCCCATTTGCGCCCTTCATATTTGCTCCCTTGTCTTACGCACTTTATTTACCTCCTTCCAGAACATCTTTTTATTCTCTCACCCCAACTCTCATTTGCCCTCTTTTTCACCTCTTGTACCTTTCTCTTGACCTCCAGTCTCTTTCTTTTATATATCTCCCACTCAATTGCATTTTTTCCCTGCAAAAATCGTCCAAATGCCTCTCTCTTCTCTTTCACTAATAATCTTACTTCTTCATCCCACCACTCACTACCCTTTCTAATCAACCCACCTCCCACTCTTGTCATGCCACAAACATCTTTTGCACAATCCATCGCTGATTCCCTAAATATATCCCATTCCTCCCCCACTCCCCTTACTTCCATTGTTCTCACCTTTTTCTATTCTGTACTCAGTCTCTCCTGGTACTTCCTCACACAAGTCTCCTTCCCAAGCTCACTTACTCTCACCACCATCTTCACCCCAACATTCACTCTTCTTTTCTGAAAACCCATACAAATCTTCACCTTAGCCTCCACAAGATAATGATCTGACATCCCTCCAGTTGCACCTCTCAGCACATTAACATCCAAAAGTCTCTCTTTCACGCGCCTGTCAATTAACACGTAATCCAATAACGCTCTCTGGCCATCTCTCCTACTTACATACATATACTTATGTATATCTCGCTTTTTAAACCAGGTATTCCCAATCACCAGTCCTTTTTCAGCACATAAATCTACAAGCTCTTCACCATTTCCATTTACAACACTGAACACCCCATGTATACCAATTATTCCCTCAACTGCCACATTACTCACCTTTGCATTCAAATCACCCATCGCTATAACCCAGTCTCGTGCATCAAAACCACTAACACACTCATTCAGCTGCTCCCAAAACACTTGCCTCTCGTGATCTTTCTTCTCATGCCCAGGTGCATATGCACCAATAATCACCCATCTCTCTCCATCAACTTTCAGTTTTACCCATATTAATCGAGAATTTACTTTCTTACATTCTATCACATACTCCCACAACTCCTGTTTCAGTAGTACTGCTACTCCTTCCCTTGCTCTTGTCCTCTCACTAACCCCTGACTTTACTCCCAAGACATTCCCAAACCACTCTTCCCCTTTACCCTTGAGCTTCGTTTCACTCAGAGCCAAAACATCCAGGTTCCTTTCCTCAAACATACTACCTATCTCTCCTTTTTTCACATCTTGGTTACATCTACACACATTTAGACACCCCAGTCTGAGCCTTCGAGGAGGATGAGCACTCCCTGCGTGACTCCTTCTTCTGTTTCCCATTTTAGAAATTTAAAAAAAATACAAGGAGGGGAGGATATCTGGCCCCCCGCTCCCGTCCCCTCTAGTCGCCTTCTACGACACGCGAGGAATACGTGGGAAGTATTCTTTCACCCCTATCCCCAGGGATAAAATATATATATATATATATATATATATATATATATATATATATATATATATATATATATATACATATATATATATATATATATATATATATATATATATATATATATATATATATATATATATATATATATTTTTTTTTTTGCTTTGTTGCTGTCTCCCGCGTTTGCGAGGTAGCGCAAGGAAACAGACGAAAGAAATGGCCCAACCCACCCCTATTCACATGTATATACATAAGTCCACACACGCAAATATACATACCTACACAGCTTTCCATGGTTTAATCCAGACGCTTCACATGCCCTGATTCAATCCACTGACAGCACGTCAACCCCGGTATACCACATCCATCCAATTCACTCTATTCCTTGCCCTCTTTTCACCCTCCTGCATGTTCAGGCCCCGATCACACAAAATCTTTTTCACTCCATCTTTCCACCTCCAATTTGGTCTCCCACTTCTCCTCGTTCCCTCCACCTCCGACACATATATCCTCTTGGTCAATCTTTCCTCACTCGTTCTCTCCATGTGCCCAAACCATTTCAAAACACCCTCTTCTTCTCTCTCAACCACGCTCTTTTTATTTCCACACATCTCTCTTACCCTTACGTTACTTACTCGATCAAACCACCTCACACCACACATTGTCCTCAAACATCTCATTTCCAGCACATCCATCCTCCTGTGCACAACTCTATCCATAGCCCACGCCTCGCAACCATACAACATTGTTGGAACCACTATTCCTTCAAACATACCCATTTTTGCTTTCCGAGATAATGTTCTCGACTTCCACACATTCTTCAAGGCTCCCAGGATTTTTGCCCCCTCCCCCACCCTATGATCCACTTCCGCTTCCATGGTTCCATCCACTGCCAGATCCACTCCCAGATATCTAAAACACTTTACTTCCTCCAGTTTTTCTCCATTCAAACTTACCTCCCAATTGACTGGACCCTCAACCCTACTGTACCAAATTACCTTGCTCTTATTCACATATACTCTTAACTTTCTTCTTTCACACACTTTACCAAACTCAGTCACCAGCTTCTGCAGTTTCTCACATGAATCAGCCACCAGCGCTGTATCATCAGCGAACAACAACTGACTCGCTTCCCAAGCTCTCTCATCCCCAACAGACTTCATACTTGCCCGTCTTTCCAAAACTCTTGCATTCACCTCCCTAACAACCCCATCCATAAAGAAATTAAACAACCATGGAGACATCACACACCCCTTCCGCAAACTTACATTCACTGAGAACCAATCACTTTCCTCTCTTCCTACACGTACACATGCCTTACATCCTCGATAAAAACTTTTCACTGCTTCTAACAACTTGCCTCCCACACCATATATTCGTAATACCTTCCACAGAGCATCTCTATCAACTCTATCATATGCCTTCTCCAGATCCATAAATGCTACATACAAATCCATTTGCTTTTCTAAGTATTTCTCACATACATTCTTCAAAGCAAACACCTGATCCACACATCCTCTACCACTTCTGAAACCACACTGCTCTTCCCCAATCTGATGCTCTGTACATGCCTTCACCCTCTCAATCAATACCCTCCCATATAATTTACCAGGAATACTCAACAAACTTATACCTCTGTAATTTGAGCACTCACTCTTATCCCCTTTGCCTTTGTACAATGGCACTATGCACGCATTCCGCCAATCCTCAGGCACCTCACCATGAGTCATACATACATTAAATAACCTTACCAACCAGTCAATAATACAGTCACCCCCTTTTTTAATAAATTCCACTGCAATACCATCCAAACCTGCTGCCTTGCCGGCTTTCATCTTCCGCAAAGCTTTTACTACCTCTTCTCTGTTTACCAAATCATTTTCCCTAACCCTCTCACTTTGCACACCACCTCGACCAAAACACCCTATATCTGCCACTCTATCATCAAACACATTTAACAAACCTTCAAAATACTCGCTCCATCTCCTTCTCACATCACCACTACTTGTTATCACCTCCCCATTTGCGCCCTTTACTGAAGTTCCCATTTGCTCCCTTGTCTTACGCACTTTATTTACCTCCTTCCAGAACATCTTTTTATTCTCCCTAAAATTTAATGATATATGTATATATATATATATATATATATATATATATATATATATATATATATATATCTTTCTTTCTTTCAAACTATTCGCCATTTCCCGCGTTAGCGAGGTAGCGTTAAGAACAGAGGACTGGGCCTTGGAGGGAATATCCTCACCTGGCCCCCTTCTCTGTTCCTTCATGCCTTCAATACTGTCCCATACAATTACCTGGTATATTCAACAAACATATGCCTCTCTAGTTTGAATACTCAGCTGTATCCCCTTTGCCCTTGTACAGTGGCACCATGCATGCATTCTGTCAATTCTCAAGCACTTCACCATGATCCATACATACGATGAATATCCTTACTAACCAAACAACACATTCACCCCCTCACCCCTATTTGATAAATTCAAATTCAATACCATCTACTTCCACTGCATTATCGAATTTCATCTTCTGCAAGGCTTTCACCACCTCTTCTGTACCAGACCATCCTCCATGACTCGCTTCACACACCACCTCGACCAAAACACGGTACATCTGCCACTCTATCATCAAACACATTCAACAATCCCTCAGAATACTTATTCCACCCCCACACTCCATAACTACCTGTTATCACTTCTCCCTTTGCCCCCATCACCGATGTTTCCATTTGTTCTGTTGTCTTTCGCACATTATTTACCTCCTTCCAAAACTTCTTTTTATTCTACCTAAAGTTTAATGATACTCTCACCTCAACTTTCCTTTACCCTCTCTTTCAACCCTTGCTCCTTCCTCTTGACCTCCTGCCACTTTTTCTTATACATCTAGTCATTTGAACACTTTCCTTGTAGATCCAGTCCAATTGCCTTTTCTGTAAAACTAGCAACTGAGGTAGGGGAGAAAGAATTTTTGCCTCCATATTTCCGCTTGTCATAGAAGGTGACTACAAGGGGTAGGAGCATGGGGGGCAGGAAACCCTTCCTTTCATTTATTTCAGTTTCTAAAAGAGGAAAAGAGGAGTCAAGCGGGCAAAGCTCATCCTCCCCGAAGGCTCAGATTAGGGTGTCTGAATGTGTGTGGACATTACCAAGATGATAAGAAAGGAGAGGGTACTATATTTGAGGAAAGAAACATGATGTTCTGGCTCTGAGGTAAACTAAGCTCAAGGGTAAAGGAGATTTGGAGGTGTCTTAGGAGTAAAGTCATGTTGATTGGAGGATAGGAGCCAAGGAACGAGTAGCATTAGTCCTGAAGCAGGAATTGCGGGAGTGTGTGATTGGGTGTAAGAAAGTAAATTTTAGATTGGTTTGGGTAAAACTGAATGCGGATGGTGAGTTGGATGATTATTGGTGCTTATACACCTGGTCATGAGAGGCAAGTGCTTTGGGAGCAGTTGAGTGAGTGTGTCAACAGTTTTGGTGATGGGTGATTTAAATGCAAAGGTGAGTAATTGTGGCAGTTGAGGTTATGATTGGTGCACATGGGATATTCAGTGTTGTGAATGGAAATAGAGCTTGTGGATTTGTCTGCTGAAAAGACTGGTGATTGGAAATACCTGGTGAAAAAAGACATGTACACAAGTATATGTATGTGAGTAGGAATGATGGTCAGTGGGCATTATTAGATTACATATTAATTGATAGGCATGTAAAAGAGAGCCTTTTGGATGTAAAGGTGCTGAGAGGGACAGCTGGTGGGACTCTGATCGATGTCTTGTGAAGGTGAAGATTTTTAGAGGTTTTCAAAAGAATATGAGAATATCTGGGAGAAGAGAGTGGTGAGAGTACATGAGCTTGGAAAGGATCCTCTTGTGAGGATGTACCAGGAGAGATTGAGTGTGAAATGGTGAAAGGTGAGAGCAAATGAAGTGAGGGGAGTGGGTGAGGCATGGGATGTATTTAGGGAAGCAGTGATGGCATGTGCAAGAGATGCATGAGGAAGATGGGTGGTGGGCAGATTAGAAAGGGTAATGAGTGGTGGGATGAATATTATCGTCTATGCCTTGAATCTCCTAGAATGCTTGGGTCACAACTTGCATTCCAAAATATCATCCTACTGGCAATATGGAAGCTTCTGTTGCACAATTTTCCTTGAACAAATTTTCTCTCTACCCAGATGTAAGGAGGCAAAAATGAGGGAGACTAAAATGCTACCTTAGAAATACAAAGGTGTGATATACTCAAATAGAGAGAACATTTTAAACTTCAGAGGCCCAAGGATCTTCAACACCTTGCTTCCTATCCTTAGAAACAGAATAGGATGTACAGAGTTTGAATGCACTGGACTAGTACCTACAAAGAGTACCAGACTGGCCAAGCTGTGTGGGTATGTGGGCTGCATCTTCCTACAGGCTGGGCAATCAATGACCCAATTCAGTATCCTGGGCCCAGCCCAAGCTGTTGGGGGTGAGACCCCTAAAAGATTTCACCAGGTATTTATTAGGAGGAATCCCAGACAGTGTCTTTTGTGCCCTGATAACTGTTTAAATATTTATTTATAGTTTTCCCAAGACTTGGTGTTACCCAGGACCTCTTGCCAGATGCTCCTGCAGCCTGAGCCTTCTTTACTTCCAGTAGCAACTTCTTAGTGGAGAAGTTCTTTGATGACACTATACTCCCAAAGAAACGGCATCACCATAGGTGATGTTTCACTAGTAGTGTAACTTCATACAGGCAGACTCCAGTAAAACTCTCTCTTGATTTCCAGCCAGAACTTGTCTAGGAATATATATTAAAATTATATAAGAATAGATAAATGAATAATTTGAACCAAATACATGATCTCTGGCAGACATCTTTCAGCTTCATCTGACTAACTTTTTGGAACCACAATCTTGTCCATCCTTTCTTTCCCCTCCTTAAGCAAAAGTTTATAGCTTCATATGCAATTTCATAGTGACCATTGACCAAGCCTAGCTTAAAAGAGCTACATGTTTGAAATGTGAACCACAAGGCTAACTTATTTCTTTTTACAAAATTTCATGAAACCATTTGGTTATAGGTGTAGTGAATCCACCCTTTGTGGCCGAAATGATTCCTCTTTCAGGAGAGTTTGTAGTGTGCCCCCAATTCACTATTGGAGATAACTGTTCTGCCTTTGGGTTTGGTCTTCTCAAGTGAAAGTTATTCTCTGAATGCCCCTTCATATGGGTATGCTCATGTATTGGAGACATTCTGCAGAAGAGAGATTTGCAGGTTTTGAAATTGATGAAGATTTCTTCAAATGGTGTCCTATGAAAAAAAAATTCCAGGTCTCTCTGCCTAGTCCTATCCCCCCTCTCTCTCGCTCTCTCTCTTGAAAATGATATGACTGCTTTTGTGTCGATTCCTACAACCTGCGAACAAGTTATCTTTTTATGGGTGTAAGTCAGTGGGTTGATGGCAGTCTTTTATTGGCTGAGGGCAGTTTTGGAGTGAGTGAGCAGGCTGTTATGTAGTTAGAAGATAGGAACAGAGATAGTTAGTGATCCCACCATGCAGACAAAGGATTAGAGGGTTCCACCCCTGAAATTCTATGGAGAGAATGTCTCATGCTTGATAGATACTGCCTCAGAAATAAAAGTTTTTTGAAATTTCAAAACTATATTTGTACATCAAATGTAAAAATTGGTACATTGTGGGGTAACAGCGTTGAAGCTGTTGTGCTATTGACAATTCCACATTATTTAGTAATATACACTTAGTAGAATATATTATAATGTGGAGTTGCATGAAATACTGAAAATGATTATAAACATCAAGAGAACTTTTGAGCATCTCACCCATCTTTTGGCAGGACAACATATGCAGCACTGTACCATATCATTATAGATACTGTATTTTTTTACAACCATTTTGATGTTTCAGGTGCGAGATATAATGGAGGATGAAGATTGTGATCATGAACCCACACTAGAGGAGATTATATCATCAGTCCTCAAGACCAAGAGGTTAGTTACGAGAAGTTACTGAATCATCGAGTATTTGTTAGCATTGTATGAAATATGTAGAACATAACCATCTCCATGGCCTGATATTCTTAATTATCTTTTGATCCTTTCATTATCAAGTATATTGTGTTCCAATGTCAGAAGACTTGCAAACCCTCTACCTACAATGAGATATTGTCCCGAGGTATGGCTACTGTGTTGTGCTCTCCATACATGCAACATGTTTTACAGTGTTATTCTTTGCTGCCATGCACAATCGTTGGCTCATTTGAAACCATTATTAGCCATTACTCTAATCCTTTCAGCATTTTTGTCCTCTATGAAAGATTTTTCTTGACATAAAGTATGTTGTCTTGCTGGATTTGTATTCATTTTTAGTGTCATTTTGATATACATAAAGGGATTCTTGTATATTTTATTGCTGTATTTTTTATTGTAAAGATATTATAAGCAGTGAAAAGTTTTTATCAAGGATGTAAGGCATGTCTACGAGTGGGAAGAGAGGAAAGTGATTGGTTCTCAGTGAATGTTGGTTTGTAGCAGGGATGCATGATGTCTCCATGGTTGTTTAATTTGTTTATGGATGGGGTTGTTAGGGAGGTGAATGCAAGAGGTTTGGAGAAAGGGGCAAGTATGCAATCTGTTGTGGATGAGAGAGCTTGGGAAGTGAGTCAAGTGTTATTCGCTGATGATACAGTGCTGGTGGCTGATTCGGGTGCTAAGCAGAATTTGGTGACTTGAGTTTGGTAAAATGTGTGAAAGAAGAAAGTTTAGAGTAAATGTGAATAAGAGCAAGGTTATTAGGTACAGTAGGTTTAAGGGACAAGTCAATTGGGAGGTAAGTTTGACTGGAGAAGAACTGGAGGAAGTGAAGAGTTTTAGATATCTGGGAGTGGATTTGGCAGCGGATGGAACCATGGAAACTGAAGTGAATCATTGGGTGGGGGAGGGGGCGAAAGTTCTGGGAGCGTTGAACAATGTGTGGAAATCGAGAACGTTATCTTGGAAAGCAAAAATGGATATGTTTGAAAGGAATAATGGTTCCAACAATGTTGTATGGTTGTGAGGCATGGGATTTAGATATATTTGTGTGGAGGAGGGTGGATGTGCTGGAAATGAGATGTTTGAGGACAATATGTGGTGTGAGGTGGTTTGATCGAGTAAGTAATGAAAGGGTAAGAAAGATGTGTGGTAATAAAAAGAGTGTGGTTGAGAGTGCAGAAGAGGGTGTTTTGAAATGGTTTGGTCAAATGGAGAGAATGAGTGAGGAAAGATTGACCAAGGGGATACATGTGTCAGAGGTGGAGGGAACAAGAAGTGGGAGACCAAATTGGAGATGGAAAGATGGAGCGAAAATGATTTTGAGTGATTGGGGCCTGAACATGCAGGAGAGTGAAAGGCATGCAAGGAATAGAGTGAATTGCAACAATGTGGTATGCTGGGGTGGACGTGCTGTCAGTGGATTGAACCAGGGTATGTGAAGCGTCTGGGGTAAACCTTGGAAAGTTGTGTGGGGCCTGGATGCAGAAAGGGAGCTGTGGTTTCGGTGCATTATACATGACAGCTAGAGACTGAGTGTGAACGAATGTGGCTTTTGTTGTCTTTTCCTCGCGCTACCTCGCACACATGTGGGGGGAGGGGGTTGTCATTTCACGTGTGGCGGGATGGCGATGGGAATGAGTAAGGGCAGACAGGATGAATTATGTACATGTGCATATATGTACATGTCAGTGTGTGTATATGTATGTGTACATTGAGATGTATAGGTATGTATATGTGTGTGTGTGTGTGTGTGGTCGTCGGGAGACAGCGACAAATTATAATGAAATGAAATAAAATATGAATATGAAATATAGATATATTGGTGTGGATTTTTTTATTTATCATACTTAATCATTGTTAACCACGTCAGTGAGGTAGCGCCAGGAAACAGATGAAGAATGGCCCGTCCAATCATGTATATATGAATATATATATATATATATATATATATATATATATATATATATATATATATATATTATATTTTTTTATTATACTTTGTCGCTGTCTCCCGCGTTTGCGAGGTAGCGCAAGGAAACAGACGAAAGAAATGGCCCAACCCCCCCCATACACATGTATATACATACGTCCGCACACGCAAATATACATACCTACACAGCTTTCCATGGTTTACCCCAGACGCTTCACATGCCTTGATTCAATCCACTGACAGCACGTCAACCCCGGTATACCACATCGCTCCAATTCACTCTATTCCTTGCCCTCCTTTCACCCTCCTGCATGTTCAGGCCCCGATCACACAAAATCTTTTTCACTCCATCTTTCCACCTCCAATTTGGTCTCCCTCTTCTCCTCGTTCCCTCCACCTCCGACACATATATCCTCTTGGTCAATCTTTCCTCACTCATTCTCTCCATGTGCCCAAACCACTTCAAAACACCCTCTTCTGCTCTCTCAACCACGCTCTTTTTATTTCCACACATCTCTCTTACCCTTACGTTACTCACTCGATCAAACCACCTCACACCACACATTGTCCTCAAACATCTCATTTCCAGCACATCCATCCTCCTGCGCACAACTCTATCCATAGCCCACGCCTCGCAACCATACAACATTGTTGGAACCACTATTCCTTCAAACATACCCATTTTTGCTTTCCGAGATAATGTTCTCGACTTCCACACATTCTTCAAGGCCCCCAGAATTTTCGCCCCCTCCCCCACCCTATGATCCACTTCCGCTTCCATGGTTCCATCCGCTGCCAGATCCACTCCCAGATATCTAAAACACTTCACTTCCTCCAGTTTTTCTCCATTCAAACTCACCACCCAATTGACTTGACCCTCAACCCTACTGTACCTAATAACCTTGCTCTTATTCACATTTACTCTTAACTTTCTTCTTCCACACACTTTACCAATCTCAGTCACCAGCTTCTGCAGTTTCTCACATGAATCAGCCACCAGCGCTGTATCATCAGCGAACAACAACTGACTCACTTCCCAAGCTCTCTCATCCCCAACAGACTTCATACTTGCCCCTCTTTCCAAAACTCTTGCATTTACCTCCCTAACAACCCCATCCATAAACAAATTAAACAACCATGGAGACATCACACACCCCTGCCACAAACCTACATTCACTGAGAACCAATCACTTTCCTCTCTTCCTACACGTACACATGCCTTACATCCTCGATAAAAACTTTTCACTGCTTCTAACAACTTTCCTCCCACACCATATATTCTTAATACCTTCCACAGAGCATCTCTATCAACTCTATCATATGCCTTCTCCAGATCCATAAATGCTACATACAAATCCATTTGCTTTTCTAAGTATTTCTCACATACATTCTTCAAAGCAAACACCTGATCCACACATCCTCTACCACTTCTGAAACCACACTGCTCTTCCCCAATCTGATGCTCTGTACATGCCTTCACCCTCTCAATCAATACCCTTCCATATATATATATATATATATATATATATATATATATATATATATATATATATATATATATATATATATATATATATATATTTTTTTCATACTATTCGCCATTTCCCGCGATAGCGAGGTAGCGTTAAGAACAGAGGACTGGGCCTTTGAGGGAACATCCTCACTTGGCCCCCTTCTCTGTTCCTTCTTTAGGAAAATGAAAAACGAGAGGGGAGGATTTCCAGCCCCCCGTTCCCTTCCCTTTTAGTCGCCTTCTACGACACGCAGGGAATACGTGGGAAGAATTCTTTCTCCCCTATCCCCAGGGATATATATATATATATATATTTTTTTTTTTTTTTTTTTTTTATACTTTGTCGCTGTCTCCCACGTTTGCGAGGTAGCGCAAGGAAACAGACGAAAGAAATGGCCCAACCCCCCCATACACATGTATATACATACGTCCGCACACGCAAATATACATACCTACACAGCTTTCCATGGTTTACCCCAGACGCTTCACATGCCTTGATTCAATCCACTGACAGCACGTCAAACCCTGTATACCACATCGCTCCAATTCACTCTATTCCTTGCCCTCCTTTCACCCTCCTGCATGTTCAGGCCCCGATCACACAAAATCTTTTTCACTCCATCTTTCCACCTCCAATTTGGTCTCCCTCTTCTCCTCGTTCCCTCCACCTCCGACACATATATCCTCTTGGTCAATCTTTCCTCACTCATTCTCTCCATGTGCCCAAACCATTTCAAAACACCCTCTTCTGCTCTCTCAACCACGCTCTTTTTATTTCCACACATCTCTCTTACCCTTACGTTACTTACTCGATCAAACCACCTCACACCACACATTGTCCTCAAACATCTCATTTCCAGCACATCCATCCTCCTGCGCACAACTCTATCCATAGCCCACGCCTCGCAACCATACAACATTGTTGGAACAATATATATATATATATATATATATATATATATATATATATATATATATATATATATATCCCTGGGGATAGGGGAGATATGGTTGGTAAGGTTATTTAATGTATGTATGACTCATGGTGAGGTGTCTGAGGATTGGCGGAATGCTTGCATAGTGCCATTGTACAAAGGCAAAGGGGATAAGAGTGAGTGCTCAAATTACAGAGGTATAAGTTTGTTGAGTATTCCTGGTAAATTATATGAGAGGGTATTGATTGAGAGGGTGAAGGCATGTACAGAGCATCAGATTGGGGAAGAGCAGTGTGGTTTCAGAAGTGGTAGAGGATGTGTGGATCAGGTGTTTGCTTTGAAGAATGTATGTGAGAAATACTTAGAAAAGCAAATGGATTTGTATGTAGCATTTATGGATCTGGAGAAGGCATATGATAGAGTTGATAGAGATGCTCTGTGGAAGGTATTAATAATATATGGTGTGGGAGGCAAGTTGTTAGAAGCAGTGAAAAGTTTTTATCGAGGATGTAAGGCATGTGTACGTGTAGGAAGAGAGGAAAGTGATTGGTTCTCAGTGAATGTATGTTTGCGGCAGGGGTGTGTGATGTCTCCATGGTTGTTTAATTTGTTTATGGATGGGGTTGTTAGGGAGGTGAATGCAAGAGTTTTGGAAAGAGGGGCAAGTATGAAGTCTGTTGGGGATGAGAGAGCTTGGGAAGTGAGTCAGTTGTTGTTCGCTGATGATACAGCGCTGGTGGCTGATTCATGTGAGAAACTGCAGAAGCTGGTGACTGAGTTTGGTAAAGTGTGTGAAAGAAGAAAGTTAAGAGTAAATGTGAATAAGAGCAAGGTTATTAGGTACAGTAGGGTTGAGGGTCAAGTCAATTGGGAGGTAAGTTTGAATGGAGAAAAACTGGAGGAAGTAAAGTGTTTTAGATATCTGGGAGTGAATCTGGCAGCGGATGGAACCATGGAAGCGGAAGTGGATCATAGGGTGGGGGAGGGGGCGAAAATCCTGGGAGCCTTGAAGAATGTGTGGAAGTTGAGAACATTATCTCGGAAAGCAAAAATGGGTATGTTTGAAGGAATAGTGGTTCCAACAATGTTGTATGGTTGCGAGGCGTGTGCTATGGATAGAGTTGTGTGCAGGGGGATGGATGTGCTGGAAATGAGATGTTTGAGGACAATGTGTGGTGTGAGGTGTTTTGATCAAGTAAGTAACGTAAGGGTAAGAGAGATGTGTGGAAATAAAAAGAGCGTGGTTGAGAGAGCATAAGAGGGTGTTTTGAAATGGTTTGGGCACATGGAGAGAATGAGTGAGGAAAGATTGACCAAGAGGATATATGTGTCGGAGGTGGAGGGAACGATGAGAAGTGGGAGACCAAATTGGAGGTGGAAAGATGGAGTGAAAACGATTTTGTGTGATCGGGGCCTGAACAGGCAGGAGGGTGAAAGGAGGGCAAGGAATAGAGTGAATTGGATCGATGTGGTATACTGGGGTTGATGTGCTGTCAGTGGATTGAATCAGGGCATGTGAAGTGTCTGGGGTAAACCATGGAAAGCTGTGTAGGTATGTATATTTGCGTGTGTGGATGTATGTATATACATGTGTATGGGGGTGGGTTGGGCCATTTTCTTTCGTCTGTTTCTTTGCGCTACCTCGCAAACGCGGGAGACGGCGACAAAGCAAAAAAAAAATATGTATATGAATATATACATATATTTCTCCCCTATCCCTGGGGATAGGGGAGAAAGAATACTTCCAACGCAGTCTTCACGTGTCGTAGAAGGTGAGTAAAGGGGGCGGGAGTGGGGGGATAGAAATCCTCCCCTCCTTGTATTTTAACTTTCTAAAAGGGGAAACAGAAGGAGTCACGCGGAGAGTGCTCATCCTCCTCGAAGGCTCAGATTGGGATGTCTAAATGTGTGTGGATGTAACCAAGATGAGAAGAAAGGAGAGATAGGTAGTATGTTTGAGGAAAGGAACCTGGATGTTTTGGCTCTGAGTGAAATGAAGCTCAAGGGTAAAGGGGAAGAGTGGTTTAGGAATGTCTTGGGAGTAAAGTCAGGAGTTAGTCAGAGGACTAGAGCAAGGGAAGGAGTAGCACTACTGAAACAGGAGTGGTGGGAGTATGTAATAGAGTGTAAGAAAGTAAACTCTAGCTTGATATGGGTAAAACTGAAAGTTGATTGAGAGAGATTGGTGATTATTGGTGCATAAGCACCTGGGCATGAGAAGAAAGATCAGGAGAGGCAAGTGTTTTGGGAGCAGCTGAATGAGTGTGTTAGTGGTTTTGATGCATGAGACAGGGTTATAGTGATGGGTGATTTGAATGCAAAGGTGAGTAATGTGGCAGATGAGGGAATCATTGGTATACATGGGGTGTTTAGTGTTGTAAATGGAAATGAAGATCTTGTAGATTTGTGTGCTGAAAAAGGACTGGCGATTGGGAATACCTGGTTTAAAGACAGAGATATACGTAAGTATACGTATGTAAGTAGGAGAGATGGCCAGAGAGCGTTATTAGGTTACATGTTAATTGATAGGCGAGCAAGAGAGAGACTTTTGGATGTTAATTTGCTGAGAGGTGCAACTGGAGGGATGTGATCATTATCTTTTGGAGGTAGTGAGTGGTGGGATGAAGAAGTAAGATTATTAGTGAAAGAGAAGAAAGAGGCATTTGGATGATTTTTGCAGGGACATAATGCAAATGAGTGGGAGATGTATAAAAGAAAGAGGCAGGAGGTCAAGTGAAAGGTGCAAGAGGTGAAAAAGAGGGCAAATGAGAGTTGGGGTGAGGGAGTATCATTAAATTTTAGGGAGAATAAAAAGATGTTTTGGAAGGAGGTAAATAAAGTGCGTAAGACAAGGGAACAAATGGGAACTTCAGTGAAGGGGGCTAATGGGGAGGTGATAACAAGTAGTGGTGATGTGAGAAGGAGATGGAGTGAGTATTTTGAAGGTTTGTTGAATGTGTTTGATGATAGAGTAGCAGATATAGGGTGTTTTGGTTGAGGTGGTGTGCAAAGTGAGAGGGTTAGGGGAAATGATTTGGTAAACAGAGAAGAGGTGGTAAAAGCTTTGCGTAAGATGAAAGCCGGCAAGGCAGCGGGTTTGGATGGTATTGCAGTGGAATTTATAAAAAAAGGGGGTGACTGTATTGTTGACTGGTTGGTAAGGTTATTTAATGTATATGATTCATGGTGAGGTGCCTGAGGATTGACGGAATGCTTGCATAGTGCCATTGTACAAAGGCAAAGGGGATAAGAGTGAGTGCTCAAATTACAGAGGTATAAGTTTGGTGAGTATTCCTGGTAAATTATATGGGAGGGTATTGATTGAGAGGGTGAAGGCATGTACAGAGCATCAGATTGGGGAAGAGCAGTGTGGTTTCAGAAGTGGTAGAGGATGTGTGGATCAGGCGTTTGCTTTGAAGAATGTATGTGAGAAATACTTAGAAAAGCAAGTGGATTACTATGTAGCATTTATGGATCTGGAGAAGGCATGTGATAGAGTTGATAGACATGCTCTGTGGAAGGTGTTAAGAATATATGGTGTGGGAGGCAAGTTGTTAGAAGCAGTGAATAGGTTTTTATCGAGGATGTAAGGCATGTGTACGTGTAGGGAGAGAGGAAAGTGATTGGTTCTCAGAGAATGTATTTTGCGGCAGGGGTGCTTCATGTCTCCATGGTTGTTTAATTTGTTTATGGATAGGGTTGATAGGGAGGTGAATGCAAGAGTTTTGGAAAGAGGGTCAAGTATGCAGTGTGTTGTGGATGAGAGAGCTTGGGAAGCGAGTCAGTTGTTGTTCGCTGATGATACAGCGCTGGTGGCTGATTCATGTGAGAAACTGCAGAAGCTGGTGACTGAGATTGGTAAAGTGTGTGACAGAAGAAAGTTGAGAGTAAATGTGAATAAGAGCAAGGTTATTGGGTATGGTAGGGTTGAGGGTCAAGTCAATTGGGAGGTGAGTTTGAATGGAGAAAAACTAGAGGAAGTGAAGTGTTTTAGATATCTGGGAGTGGATTTGGCAGCAGATGGAACCATGGAAGCGGAAGTGAATCATAGGGTGGGGAAGGGGGCGAAAATTCTGGGAGCCTTGAAGAATGTGTGAAAGTCGAGAACATTATCTCGGAAAGCAAAAATGGGTATGTTTGAAGGAATAGTGGTTCGAACAATGTTGTATGGTTGCGAGGCGTGGGCTATGGATAGAGTTGTGCGAAGGAGGGTGGATGTGCTGGAAATGAGATGTTTGAGGACAATATGTGGTGTGAGGTGGTTTGATCGAGTAAGTAATAATAGGGTAAGAGAGATGCGTGGTAATAAAAAGAGTGTAGTTGAGAGAGCAGAAGAGGGTGTTTTGAAATGGTTTGGTCACATGGAGAGAATGAGTGAGGAAAGATTGACAAAGAGGATATATGTGTCAGAGGTGGAGGGAACGGGGAGAAGTGGGAGAGCAAATTGGAGGTGGAAAGATGGAGTGAAAAAGATTTTGAGTGATTGGCGCCTGAACATGCAGGAGGGTGAAAGGAGGGCAAGGAATAGTGTGAATTGGAACGATGTGGTATACTGGGGTGGACGTGCTGTCAGTGGAGTGAATCAAGGCATGTGAAGCATCTGGGGTAAACCATGGAAAGTTCTGTGGGGCCTGGATGTGGAAAGGGAGCTGTGGTTTCGGTGCGTTCTTACATGACAGCTAGAGACTGAGTGTGAACGAATGGGCCCTTTGTTGTCTTTTCCTAGCGCTACCTTGCACACATGAAGGGGGATGGACTGTTATTTCATGTGTGGCAAGGTGGCGATGGGAATGAATGAAGTCAGACAGTATGAATTATGTACATGTGTATATATGTATATGTCTGTGTGTGTATATATATGTATACGTTGAGATGTATAGGTATGTATATTTGCGTGTGTGGATGTGTATGTATACGTTGAGATGTATAGGTATGTATATTTGCGTGTGTGGATGTGTATATATATACATGTGTATGTGGGAGGGTTGGGCCATTTCTTTTGTCTGTTTCCTTGCGCTACCTCGGGAGACAGCGACAAAGCAAAATAAATGAATAAATAAATGAATATATATGAAGGAGGTAAATAAAGTGCGTAAGACAAGGGAGCAAATGGGAACTTCAGTGAAGGGGGCTAATGGGGAGGTGATAACAAGTAGTGGTGATGTGAGAAGGAGATGGAGTGAGTATTTCGAAGGTTTGTTGAATGTGTTTGATGATAGAGTGGCAGATATAGGGTGTTTTGGTTGAGGTGGTGTGCAAAGTGAGAGGGTTAGGGAAAATGATTTGGTAAACAGAGAAGAGGTAGTAAAAGCTTTGCGGAAGATGAAAGCCGGCAAGGCAGCGGGTTTGGATGGTATTGCAGTGGAATCTATTAAAAAAGGGGGTGACTGTATTGTTGACTGGTTGGTAAGGTTATTTAATGTATGTATGACTCATGGTGAGGTGCCTGAGGATTGGCGGGATGCGTGCATAGTGCCATTGTACAAACGCAAAGGGGATAAGAGTGAGTGCTCAAATTACAGAGGTATAAGTTTGTTGAGTATTCCTGGTAAATTATATGGGAGAGTATTGATTGAGAGGGTGAAGGCATGTACAGAGCATCAGATTGGGGAAGAGCAGTGTGGTTTCAGAAGTGGTAGAGGATGTGTGGATCAGGTGTTTGCTTTGAAGAATGTATGTGAGAAATACTTAGAAAAGCAAATGGATTTGTATGTAGCATTTATGGATCTGGAGAAGATATATGATAGAGTTGATAGAGATGCTCTGTGGAAGGTATTAAGAATATATGGTGTGGGAGGTAAGTTGTTAGAAGCAGTGAAAAGTTTTTATCTAGGATGTAAGGCATGTGTACGTGTAGGAAGAGAGGAAAGTGATTGGTTCGCAGTGAATGTAGGTTCGCGGCAGGGGTGTGTGATGTCTCCATGGTTGTTTAATTTGTTTATGGATGGGGTTGTTAGGGAGGTGAATGCAAGAGTTCTGGAAAAAGGGGCAAGTATGAAGTCTGTTGTGGATGAGAGAGTTGGGAAGTGAGTCAGTTGTTGTTCGCTGATGATACAGCGCTGGTGGTTGATTCATGTGAGAAACTGCAGAAGCTGGTGACTGAGTTTGGTAAAGTGTGTGAAAGAAGATAGTTAAGAGTAAATGTGAATAAGAGGAAGGTTATTAGGTACAGTAGGGTTGAGGGTCAAGTCAATTGGGAGGTGAGTTTGAATGGAGAAAAACTGGAGGAAGTGAAGTGTTTTAGATATCTAGGAGTGGATCTGGCAGCTGATGGAACCATGGAAGCGGAAGTGGATCATAGGGTGGGGGAGGGGCCGAAAATTCTGGGAGCCTTGAAGAATGTGTGGAAGTCGAGAACATTATCTCGGAAAGCAAAAATGGGTATGTTTGAAGGAATAGTGGTTCCAACAATGTTGTATGGTTGCGAGGCGTGGGCTATGGATAGAGTGGTGCGCAGGAGGATGGATGTGCTGGAAATGAGATGTTTGAGGACAATGTGTGGTGTGAGGTGGTTTGATCGAGTAAGTAATAATAGGGTTAGAGAGATGCGTGGTAATAAAAAGAGTGTAGTTGAGAGAGCAGAAGAGGGTGTTTTGAAATGGTTTGGTCACATGGAGAGAACGAGTGAGGAAAGATTGACAAAGAGGATATATGTGTCAGAGGTGGAGGGAACGGTGAGAAGTGGGAGAGCAAATTGGAGGTGGAAAGATGGAGTGAAAAAGATTTTGAGTGATCGGCGCCTGAACATGCAGGAGGGTGAAAGGAGGGCAAGGAATAGAGTGAATTGGAACGATGTGGTATACTGGGGTCGACGTGCTGTCAGTGGATTGAACCAGGGCATGTGAAGCATCTGGGATAAACCATGGAAAGTTCTGTGGGGCCTGGATGTGGAAAGGGAGCTGTGGTTTCGGTGCGTTCTTACATGACAGCTAGAGACTGAGTGTGAACGAATGGGCCCTTTGTTGTCTTTTCCTAGTGCTACCTTGCACACATGAAGGGGGATGGACTGTTATTTCATGTGTGGCAAGGTGGCGATGGGAATGAATGAAGTCAGACAGTATGAATTATGTACATGTGTATATATGTATATGTCTGTGTGTGTATATATATGTATACGTTGAGATGTATAGGTATGTATATTTGCGTGTGTGGATGTGTATGTATACGTTGAGATGTATAGGTATGTATATTTGCGTGTGTGGATGTGTATGTATATACATGTGTATATGGGTGGGTTGGGCCATTTCTTTTGTCTGTTTCCTTGCGCTACCTCGGGAGACAGCGACAAAGCAAAATAAATGAATAAATAAATGAATATATATGAAGGAGGTAAATAAAGTGCGTAAGACAAGGGAGCAAATGGGAACTTCAGTGAAGGGGGCTAATGGGGAGGTGATAACAAGTAGTGGTGATGTGAGAAGGAGATGGAGTGAGTATTTCGAAGGTTTGTTGAATGTGTTTGATGATAGAGTGGCAGATATAGGGTGTTTTGGTCGAGGTGGTGTGCAAAGTAAGAGGGTTAGGGAAAATGATTTGGTAAACAGAGAAGAGGTAGTTAAAGCTTTGCGGAAGATGAAAGTCGACAAGGCAGCAGGTTTGGATGGTATTGCAGTGGAATCTATTAAAAAAGGGGGTGACTGTATTGTTGACTGGTTGGTAAGGTTATTTAATGTATGTATGACTCATGGTGAGGTGCCTGAGGATTGGCGGGATGCGTGCATAGTGCCATTGTACAAACGCAAAGGGGATAAGAGTGAGTGCTCAAATTACAGAGGTATAAGTTTGTTGAGTATTCCTGGTAAATTATATGGGAGAGTATTGATTGAGAGGGTGAAGGCATGTACAGAGCATCAGATTGGGGAAGAGCAGTGTGGTTTCAGAAGTGGTAGAGGATGTGTGGATCAGGTGTTTGCTTTGAAGAATGTATGTGAGAAATACTTAGAAAAGCAAATGGATTTGTATGTAGCATTTATGGATCTGGAGAAGGTATATGATAGAGTTGATAGAGATGCTCTGTGGAAGGTATTAAGAATATATGGTGTGGGAGGTAAGTTGTTAGAAGAAGTGAAAAGTTTTTATCGAGGATGTAAGGCATGTGTACGTGTAGGAAGAGAGGAAAGTGATTGGTTCTCAGTGAATGTAGGTTCGCGGCAGGGGTGTGTGATGTCTCCATGGTTGTTTAATTTGTTTATGGATGGGGTTGTTAGGGAGGTGAATGATTTGTTTATGGATGGGGTTGTTAGGGAGGTGAATGCAAGAGTTCTGGAAAAAGGGGCAAGTATGAAGTCTGTTGTGGATGAGAGAGCTTGGGAAGTGAGTCAGTTGTTGTTCGCTGATGATACAGCGCTGGTGGCTGATTCATGTGAGAAACTGCAGAAGCTGGTGACTGAGTTTGGTAAAGTGTGTGAAAGAAGAAAGTTAAGAGTAAATGTGAATAAGAGGAAGGTTATTAGGTACAGTAGGGTTGAGGGTCAAGTCAATTGGGAGGTGAGTTTGAATGGAGAAAAACTGGAGGAAGTGAAGTGTTTTAGATATCTAGGAGTGGATCTGGCAGCGGATGAAACCATGGAAGCGGAAGTGGATCATAGGGTGGGGGAGGGGGCGAAAATTCTGGGAGCCTTGAAGAATGTGTGGAAGTCGAGAACATTATCTCGGAAAGCAAAAATGGGTATGTTTGAAGGAATAGTGGTTCGAACAATGTTGTATGGTTGCGAGGCGTGGGCTATGGATAGAGTTGTGCGCAGGAGGATGGATGTGCTGGAAATGAGATGTTTGAGGACAATGTGTGGTGTGAGGTGGTTTGATCGAGAAAGTAATAATAGGGTAAGAGAGATGCGTGGTAATAAAAAGAGTGTAGTTGAGAGAGCAGAAGAGGGTGTTTTGAAATGGTTTGGTCACATGGAGAGAATGAGTGAGGAAAGATTGACAAAGAGGATATATGTGTCAGAGGTGGAGGGAACGGGGAGAAGTGGGAGAGCAAATTGGAGGTGGAAAGATGGAGTGAAAAAGATTTTGAGTGATCGGGGCCTGAACATGCAGGAGGGTGAAAGGAGGGCAAGGAATAGAGTGAATTGGAACGATGTGGTATACTGGGGTGGACGTGCTGTCAGTGGATTGAACCAGGGCATGTGAAGCATCTGGGGTAAACCATGGAAAGTTCTGTGGGGCCTGGATGTGGAAAGGGAGCTGTGGTTTCGGTGCGTTCTTACATGACAGCTAGAGACTGAGTGTGAACGAATGGGCCCTTTGTTGTCTTTTCCTAGCGCTACCTTACACACATGAAGGGGGATGGACTGTTATTTCATGTGTGGCAAGGTGGCGATGGGAATGAATGAAGTCAGACAGTATGAATTATGTACATGTGTATATATGTATATGTCTGTGTGTGTATATATATGTATACGTTGAGATGTATAGGTATGTATATTTGCGTGTGTGGATGTGTATGTATATGTTGAGATGTATAGGTATGTATATTTGCGTGTGTGGATGTGTATGTATATACATGTGTATGTGGGTGGGTTGGGCCATTTCTTTTGTCTGTTTCCTTGCGCTACCTCGGGAGACAGCGACAAAGCAAAATAAATGAATAAATAAATGAATATATATGAAGGAGGTAAATAAAGTGCGTAAGACAAGGGAGCAAATGGGAACTTCAGTGAAGGGCGCTAATGGGAAGGTGATAAGAAGTAGTGGTGATGTGAGAAGGAGATGGAGTGAGTATTTTGAAGGTTTGTTGAATGTGTTTGATGATGGAGTGGCAGATATAGGGTGTTTTGGTCGAGGTGGTGTGCAAAGTGAGAGGGTTAGGGAAAATGATTTGGTAAGCAGAGAAGAGGTAGTAAAAGCTTTGCGGAAGATGAAAGTCGGCAAGGCAGCAGGTTTGGATGGTATTGCAGTGGAATCTATTAAAAAAGGGGGTGACTGTATTGTTGACTGGTTAGTAAGGTTATTTAATGTATGTATGACTCATGGTGAGGTGCCTGAGGATTGGCGGAATGCGTGCATAGTGCCATTGTACAAAGGCAAAGGGGATAAGAGTGAGTGCTCAAATTACAGAGGTATAAGTTTGTTGAGTATTGCTGGTAAATTATATTGGAGGGTATTGATTGAGAGGGTGAAGGCATGTACAGAGCATCAGATTGGGGAAGAGCAGTGTGGTTTCAGAAGTGGTACAGGATGTGTGGATCAGGTGTTTGCTTTGAAGATTGTATGTGAGAAATACTTAGAAAAGCAAATGGATGTGTATGTAGCATTTATGGATGTGGAGAAGGCATATGATAGAGTTGATAGAGATGCTCTGTGGAAGGTATTAAGAATATATGGTGTGGGAGGCAAGTTGTTAGAAGCTGTGAAAAGTTTTTATCGAGGATTTAAGGCATATGTACGTGTAGGAAGAGAGGAAAGTGATTGGTTCTCCTTCAGTGTTGGTTTGCAGCAGGGGTGTGTGATGTCTCCATGGTTGTTTAATTTGTTTATGGATGGGATTGGTTGGGAGGTGAATGCAAGAGTTTTGGAAAGAGGGGCAAGTATGCAGTGTGTTGTGGATGAGAGAGTTTGGGAGGTCTGTCAGTTGTTGTTCGCTGATGATACAGCGCTGGTGGCTGATTTGTGTGAGAAACTGCTGAAGCTGGTGACTGAGTTTGGTAAAGTGTGTGAAAGAAGAAAGCTTAGAGTAAATGTTAATAAGAGCAAGGTTATTAGGTACAGTATGGTTGAGGGACAAGTCAATTGGGAGGTTAGTTTGAATGGAGAAAAACTGTAGGAAGTGAAGTGTTTTAGATATCTGGGAGTGGATTTGGGAGCGGATGAAACCATGGAAGCGGAAGTGAATCATAGGGTGGGAGAGGGGGTTAAAGTTCTGGGAGCGTTGAAGAATGTGTGGAAGTCGAGAACATTATCTTGGAAAGGAAAAATGGGTATGTTTGAAGGAATAGTGGTTCCAACAATGTTATATGGTTGCAAGGCGTGGGCTATAGAATTGTGCTGAGGCGGGTGGATGTCCTGGAAATGAGATTTTGGAGGATATGTGGTATGAGGTGATTTGATTGAGTAAGTGATAATAGGGTAAGAGAGATGTGTGGTAATAAAAAGAGTGTGGTTGAGAGAGCAGAAGAGGATGTTTTGAAATGGTTTGGTCAAATGGAGAGAATGAGAGAGGAAAGATTGTCTGAGAAGATATATGTGTCAGACATGGAGGGAACGAGGAGAAGTGGGAGACCAAATTGGAGGTGGAAAGATGGAGTGAAAAAGTTTTTGAGTGATCGGGGCCTGAACATGCAGGAGGGTGAAAGGCATGCAAGGAAGAGAGTGAATTGGAACGATTTGGTATACCGGGGTCAACGTGCTGTCAATGGATTGAACCAGGGTGTCTTAAGCGTGTGGGGTAAACCATGGAAAGCTCCGTGAGGCCTGGATGTGGAAAGGGAGCTGTGGTTTCAGTGCATTATACATGACAGCTAGAGACTGAGTGTGAACGGATGGGGCCTTTGTTGTTGTTTCCTAGCGCACATGAGGGGGAGGGGTTTGTTATTTCATGTGTTGTGGGGTGGCGATGGGAATGAATAAAGGCAAACAGTATGAATTATGCACATGTGTATATATGTATATGTCTGTGTGTGTATATATATGTATACATTGAGATGTATAGGTATGTATATTTGCGTTTGTGGATGTGTACGTATATACTTGTGTGTTTGGGTGGGTTGGGCCATTCTTTCGTCTGTTTCCTTGCACTACCTCGCTAACACGGGAGACAGTGACAAAGCAAAATAAATAGATAAATAAAAATTTCTTTCTTGTTAATTGTAGTCAAATAAAAATATCTTGTTAATTGTAGTCTCATTTTTTGTCCTATATTTAATGGGTACCTGTTGTTTCTTCCATGAGGAATTATGTAGTCAGAGAATATTAAGGATGACTGAAGTAATTGAGGTTGTTTTGTAATTATGCACTTACCAGCAAATGGAAATGCAGTGTGTGTGTTTGCCTAGAGAAATTGAAATATTAATGTATGAGAGGAAGCAATTCGAGCTGTTTCTTTATTGATGCTTTTATGGTTAAGTGGAGGTCATTTATCCTTAATTTTGTTGTGGCTTGATTGACATTGTGTGTTTGGAATACATTGCTCATTGATTTATAATTACCTCTTTCTTGCAGCAAATTTGGCAAGGTCAAATTAGTGCTGCCTCCTCTTCGTCGCCACAGAGTTAACAACTTGGAGAAAGAAGATCGTGCACCAGAAAATAAGGATTCATTCAAGGTATCCACATTTTCTGATTTATGAGAGAGACTTGATTTTCATCCCAATACTATTATTCTTGTTGAGCTGAGAACATTAGTGATGGTGTTGATAACTTATTACATCATCCATACCAATAGTTGGTGTGAGAACATTTAATTTAGGTGAAACAGAGATGCCCAGATATTGGCACAAGTCTTTTCTATGAATACTTTTTCCTTCCAGGGGCACTCATTGAATATGATGTACAATGTTAGTTTTTTTTTTTTTTTGCCGCTGTCTCCTGCGTTTGCGAGGTAGCGCAAGGAAACAGACGAAAGAAATGGCCCAACCCACCCCCATACACATGTATATACATACACGTCCACACACACAAATATACATACCTACATAGCTTTCCATGGTTTACCCCAGACGCTTCACATGCCCTGATTCAATCCACTGACAGCACGTCAACCCCGGTATACCACATCGATCCAATTCACTCTATTCCTTGCCCTCCTTTCACCCTCCTGCATGTTCAGGCCCCGATCACAAAAAATCTTTTTCACTCCATCTTTCCACCTCCAATTTCGTCTCCCACTTCTCCTTGTTCCCTCCACCTCCGACACATATATCCTCTTGGTCAATCTTTCCTCACTCATTCTCTCCATGTGCCCAAACCATTTCAAAACACCCTCTTCTGCTCTCTCAACCACGCTCTTTTTATTTCCACACATCTCTCTTACCCTTACGTTACTTACTCGATCAAACCACCTCACACCACACATTGTCCTCAAACATCTCATTTCCAGCACATCCACCCTCCTGCGCACAACTCTATCCATAGCCCACGCCTCGCAACCATACAAAATTGTTGGAACCACTATTCCTTCAAACATACCCATTTTTGCTTTCCGAGATAATGTTCTCGACTTCCACACATTCTTCAAGGCTCCCAGGATTTTCGCCCCCTCCCCCACCCTATGATCCACTTCCGCTTCCATGGTTCCATCCTCTGCCAGATCCACTCCCAGATATCTAATACACTTTACTTCCTCCAGTTTTTCTCCATTCAAACTTACCTCCCAATTGACTTGACCCTCAACCCTACTGTACCTAATAACCTTGCTCTTATTCACATTTACTCTTAACTTTCTTCTTTCACACACTTTACCAAACTCAGTCACCAGCTTTTGCAGTTTCTCACATGAATCAGCCACCAGCGCTGTATCATCAGCGAACAACAACGGACTCACTTCCCAAGCTCTCTCATCCACAACAGACTTCATACTTGCCCCTCTTTCCAAAACTATTGCATTCACCTCCCTAACAACCCCATCCATAAACAAATTAAACAACCATGGAGACATCACACACCCCTGCCGCAAACCTACATTCACTGAGAACCAATCACTTTCCTCTCTTCCTACACGTACATATGCCTTACAACCTCGATAAAAACTTTTCACTGCTTCTAACAACTTGCCTCCCACACCATATATTCTTTATACCTTCCACAGAGCATCTCTATCAACTCTATCATATGCCTTCTCCAGATCCATAAATGCTACATACAAATCCATTTGCTTTTCTAAGTATTTCTCACATACATTCTTCAAAGCAAACACCTGATCCACACATCCTCTACCACTTCTGAAACCACACTGCTCTTCCCCAATCTGATGCTCTGTACATGCCTTCACCCTCTCAATCAATACCCTCCCATATAATTTCCCAGGAATACTCAACAAACTTATACCTCTGAAATTTGAGCACTCACTCTTATCCCCTTTGCCTTTGTACAATGGCACTATGCATGCATTCCGCCAATTCTCAGGCACCTCACCATGAGTCATACATACATTAAATAACCTTACCAACCAGTCAATTATGCAGTCACCCCCTTTTTTAATAAATTCTACTGCAATACCATGGAAACCCACTGCCTTGCCGGCTCTCATCTTCCGCAAAGCTTTTACTACCTCTTCTCTGTCTACCAAATCATTTTCCCTAACCCTCTCACTTTGCACACCACCTCGACCAAAACACCCTATATCTGCCACTCTATCATCAATATGTATGATGACAAAACATTTTGATGCCTGAGTTAGGGAAGAAGGATTTCTTCCTCCGTATTCCTTATGTGTCGTAGAGGCAACTAAAGGAGGCAGGGGCGGGGGGCTAGAAACCCTCCCTTTCTTGTATTTCAATTTCTAAAAGAGGGAGTAGAAGGAGCCAAGAAGAAAGTGCTCATCCCCCTCAAAGGCCTGATCAGAGTAGGGTGTCTGAATGTGTGTGAATGTAACTTGAGATGAGAAGAGAGGATAGATATGTTTCAGAAAAGAAACCTGGTTGTTCTGGCTCTTAGTAAAACAAAGCTCAAGGGTAAAGGGGAAGAATGATTTGGTGTAGTCTTAGGAGTAATATATGGAGTTGGTGAGAGGACAAGAGTTAAGGAAGGAGTAACACTACTGAAGCAGGAGTTGTGGGAGTCTGTGATAGAGTGTAAGGAAGTCAATTCTAGATTGATTTGGGCAGAACTGAAAGTGGATGGAGAGAGAGGGGTGATTATTGGTGGTTATGCACGTGGTCATGAAAAGAAAGATCATGAGAGGCAAGTGTTTTAAGAACAGCTGAGTGAGTTTGTTGGTAGTTTTGATGTAAAGATTAGTAATGTGACAGTTAAGGGTATAATTGGTGTGCATGGGGTACTCATTGTTAAGAATGGAAATGATAAGCTTATTGAGTTGTTTGCAAAAATAATGCTAGTGATTGGTAATACGTAGTTTAAAAAGAGGCAGGGGCGGGGGGCTAGAAACCCTCCCCTCCTTGTATTTTAACTTTCTAAAAGGGGAAACAGAAGAAGGAGTCACACGGGGAGTGCTCATCCTCCCCAAAGGCTCAGATTGGGGTGTCTAAATGTGTGTGGATGTAACCAAGATGAGAAAAAAGGAGAGATAGGTAGTATGTTTGAGGAAAGGAACCTGGATGTTTTGGCTCTGAGTGAAACGAAGCTCAAGGGTAAAGGGAAAGAGTGGTTTGGGAATGTCTTGGGAATAAAATCAGGGGTTAGTGAGAGGACAAGACCAAGGGAAGGAGTAGCACTACTCCTGAAACAAGAGTGGTTGGAGTATGTGATAGAGTGTAAGAAAGTAAACTCTAGATTGATATGGTTAAAACTGAAAGTGGAAGGAGAGAGATTGGTGATTATTGGTGCATATGCACCTGGGCATGAGAAGAAAGATCATGAGAGGCAAGTGTTTTGGGAGTAGCTGAGTGAGTGTGTTAGTAGTTTTGATGCACGAGACCGGGTTATAGTGATGGGTGATTTGAATGCAGAGGTGAGTAATGTGGCAGTTGAGGGAATAATTGGTGTACATGGGGTGTTCAGTGTTGTAAATGGAAATGGTGAAGAGCTTGTAGATTTATGTGCTGAAAAAGGACTGGTGATTGGGAATACCTGGTTTAAAAGGAGAGATATACATAAATATACGTATGCAAGTAGGAGAGATGGCCAGAGAGCATTATTGGATTACGTGTTAATTGATAGGCGCACAAAAGAGAGACTTTTGGATGTTAATTTGCTGAGAGGTGCAACTGGAGGGATGTATGACCATTATCTTGTGGAGGCGAAAGTGAAGATTTGTAGAGGTTTTCAGAAAAGAAGAGAGAATGTTGGGTGAAGAGAGTGGTGAGAGTAAGTGAGCTTGGGAAGGAGACTTGTGTGAATAAGTACCAGGAGAGACTGAGTACAGAATGGAAAAAGGTGAGAACAAAGGAGGTAAGGGGAGTGGGGGAGGAATGAGATGTATTTAGGGAAGTACTGATGGCTTGTGCAAAAGATGCTTGTGGCATGAGAAGCGTGGGAGGGGGGTAGATTAGAAAGGGTAGTGAGTGGTGGGATGAAGAAGTAAGATTATTAGTGAAAGAGAAGAGAGGCATTTGTATGATTTTTGCAGGGAAATAATACAAATGAGTGGGAGATGTATAAAAGAAAGAGGCAGGAGGTCAAGAGAAAGGTGCAAGAGGTGAAAAAGAGGGCAAATGAGAGTTGGGGTGAGAGAGTTTCATTAAATTTTAGGGAGAATAAAGAGATGTTTTGGAAGGAGGTAAATAAAGTGTGTAAGATGAGGGAACAAATGGGAACATCAGTGAAGGGGGCTAATGGGGAGATGATGATAAGTATTGGTGATGTGATAAGATGGTGTGAGTATTTTTAAGGTTTGTTGAATGTGTTTGATGATAGAGTGGCAGATATAGGGTGTTTTGGTCGAGGTGGTGTGCAAAGTGAGAGGGTCAGGGAGAATGATTTGGTATACAGAGAAGAGGTAGTAAAAGCTTTGCGGAAGATGAAAGCCGGCAAGGCAGTGGGTTTGGATGGTACTGCAGTGGAATTTATTAAAAAAGGGGGTGACTGTATTGTTGACTGGTTGGTTGGTAAGATTATTTAGTGTATGTATGACTCATGGTGAGGTGCCTGAGGATTGGCAGAATGCATGCATAGTTCCATTGTACAAAGGCAAAGGGGATAAAAGTAAGTGCTCAAATTACAGAGGTATAAGTTTGTTGAGTATTCCTGGGAAATTATATGGGAGGGTATTGATTGAAAGGGTGAAGGGATGTACAGAGCATCAGATTGGGGAAGAGCAGTGTGGTTTCAGAAGTGGTAGAGGATGTGTGGATCAGGTGTTTGCTTTGAAGAATGTATGTGAGAAATACTTAGAAAAGCAAATGGATTTGTATGTAGCATTTATGGATCTGGAGAAGGCATATGACAGAGTTGATAGAGATGCTCAGTGGAAGGTATTAAGAATATATGGTGTGGTAGGCAAATTGTTAGAGGCACTGAAAAGTTTTTATCGAGGATGTAAGGCATGTGTACGTTTAGGAAAAGAGGAAAGTGATTGGTTCTCAGTGAATGTTGGTTTGTGGCAGGGGTGTGTGATGTCTCCATGGTTGTTTACTTTGCTTATGGATGGGGTTGTTAGGGAGGTGAATGCCAGAGTTTTGGAGAGAGGGGCAAGTATGCAGTCCGTTGTGGATGAGAGAGCTTAGGAAGTGAGTCAGTTGTTGTTCGCTGATGATACAGCACTGGTGGCTGATTCATGTGAGAAAGTGCAGAAGCTGGTGACAGAGTTTGGTAAAGTTTGTGAAAGAAGAAAGTTAAGAGTAAATGTGAATAAGAGCAAGGTTATTATGTACATTAGGGTTAAGGGACAAGTCAACTGGGAGGTAAGTTTGAATGGAGAAAAACTGGAGGAAGTGAAGTGTTTTAGATATCTGGGAATGGATCTGGCAGCGGATGAAACCATGGAAACAGAAGTGAATCATATTGTAGTGGAAGGGGCGAAAGTTCTGGGAGTGTTGAAGGATGTGTGGGTCGAAATGTTATCTTGGAAAGCAAAAATGGGTATGTTTGAAGGAATAGTGGTTCCAACAATGATATATGGTTGCAAGGTGTGGGCTATAGATAGAATTTTGCGAAGGAGGGTGGATGTGCTGGAAATGAGATGATGAGGACAATATGTGGTGTGAGGTGGTTTGATCGAGTAAGTAATGAAAGGGTAAGAGAAATGTGTGATAATAAAATGAGGGTGGTTGAGAGCAGAAGAGGGTGTTTTGAAATGGTTTGGTAACATGGAGAGAATGAGTGAGGAAAGATTGACCAAGAGGATATATGTGTCAGAGATGGAGGGAACGAGGAGAAGTGGAAGAGCAAATTGGAGGTGGAAAGATGGAGTGAAAAAGATTTTGAGTGATCGGGGCCTGAACATGCAGGAGGGTTAAAGGCATGCAAGGAATAGAGTGGATTGGAACAATGTGGTATACCAGGATGGACGTGCTGTCAATGGATTGAACCAGGGTATGTGAAGCATCTGGGGTAAACCATGGAAATCTCTGTGGGGCCTGGATGTGGAAAGGGAGCTGTGGTTTCGGTGCATTATAGATGACAGGTAGAGACTGAGTGTGAACGAATGTGGCCTTTGTCTTTTCCTAGCGCTACCTTGTGCACATGTGGGGGAGGGGGTTGTTATTTCATGTGTGGCGGGGTGGTGATGGGAATGAAGAAGGGCAGACAGTATGAATTATGTACATGTGTATATACGTATATGTATCCATTGAGATGTATAGGTATGTATATGTGCGTGTGTGGATGTGTATGTATATACATGTGTATGTGGGTGGGTTGGGCCGTTCTTTCGTCTGTTTCCTTGCACTTCCTCACTAACGCGGGAGACAGCGACAAAGTATAACAAATAAATAAATGTATGCAAGTATGCATATGTGTGTAGGAGAGATATTCAGTGGCTATTATTAGATTACATATTGATTACATATTAGATTCCATTATCCCTGGGGATGGGAAAAAGAATACTTCCCATGCTTTCCTCACGTGTCGTAGAAGGCGACTAAAGGGGACAGGAATGGGGGCTGGAAACCCTCCTATCCTTGTATTTTAACTTTCTAAAAGGGGAAACAGAAGAAGGAGTCACGCGGAGAGTGCTTATCCTCCCCGAAGGCTCAGATTGGGGTGTCTAAATGTGTGTGGATGTAACCAAGATGAGAAAAAAGGAGAGATAGGTAGTATGTTTGAGGAAAGGAACCTGGATGATTTGGTTCTGAGTGAAACAAAGCTCAAGGGTAAAGGGGAAGACTGGTTTGGGAATGTCTTGGGAGTAAAGTCAGGGGTTAGTAAGAGGACAAGAACAAGGGAAGGAGTAGCACTACTCCTGAAACAGGAGTAGTGGGAGTGTGTGATAGTGTAAGAAAGTAAATTGATATGGGTAAAAGTGAAAGTTGATGGAGAGAGATGGGTGATTATTGGTGCATATGTACCTGGGCATGAGAAGAAATATCATGAGAGGCAAGTGTTTTGGGAGCAGCTGAGTTAGTGTGTTAGTAGTTTTGATGCATGAGACTGGGTTATAGTGATGGGTGATTTGAATGCAGAGGTGAGTAATGTGGCAGTTGAGGGAATAATTGGTATACATGGGGTGTTCAGTGTTGTAAATGGAAATGGTGAAGAGCTTGTAGATTTATGTGCTGGAAAAGGACTGGTGATTGGGAATACCTGGTTTAAAAAGCGAGATATACATAAATATATGTATGTAAGTAGGAGAGTGGATCAGGTGTTTGCTTTGAAGAATGTATGTGAGAAATACTTAGAAAAACAAATGGATTTGTATGTAGCATTTATGGATCTGGAGAAGGCATATGATAGAGTTGATAGAGATGCTCTGTGGAAGGTTTTAAGAATATATGGTGTGGGAGGCAAGTTGTTAGAAGCAGTGAAAAGTCTTTATCGAGGATGTAAGGTATGTGTATGTGTAGGAAGAGTGGAAAGTGATTGGTTCTCAGTGAATGTAGGTTTGCGGCAGGGGTGTGTGATGTCTCCATGGTTGTTTAATTTGTTTATGGATGGGGTTGTTAGGGAGGTGAATGCAAGAGTTTTGGAAAGAGGGGCAAGTATGCAGTCTGTTGTGGATGAGAGAGCTTGGGAAGTGAGTCAGTTGTTGTTCGCTGATGATACAGCACTGGTGGCTGATTCATGTAAGAAACTGCAGAAGCTGGTGACTGAGTTTGGTAAAGTGTGTGAAAGAAGAAAGTTAAGAGTGAATGTGAATAAGAGCAAAGTTATTAGGTACAGTAGGGTTGAGGGTCAAGTCAATTGGGAGGTAAGTTTGAATGGAGAAAAATTGGAGGAATTAAAGTGTTTTAGATATCTGGGAGTGGATTTGGGAGCGGATGGAACCACGGAAGTGGAAGTGAATCATAGGGTGGGGGAGGGGGCGAAAATTCTGGGAGCCTTGAAGAATGTGTGGAAGTCGAGAACCTTATCTCGGAAAGCAAAAATGGGTATGTTTGAAGGAATAGTGGTTCCAACAATGTTGTATGGTTGCGAGGCGTGGGCTATGGATAGAGTTGTGCGCAGGAGGGTGGATGTGCTAGAAATGAGATGTTTGAGGACAATATGTGGTGTGAGGTGGTTTGATCGAGTAAGTAATGTAAGGGTAAGAGAGATGTGTGGAAATAAAAAGAGTGTGGTTGAGAGAGCAGAAGAGGGTGTTTTGAAATGGTTTGGTCACATGGAGAGAATGGGTGAGGAAAGATTGACCAAGAGGATATATGTGTCAGAGGTGGAGGGAACGAGGAGAAGTGGGAGAGCAAATTGGAGGTGGGAAGCTGGAGTGAAAAAGATTTAGTGTGATCGGGGCCTGAACATGCAGGAGGGTGAAAGGCGGGCAAGGAATAGAGTGAATTGGAATGATGTGGTATACCGGGGTTGACGTGCTGTCAGTGGATTGAACCAGGGCATGTGAAGTGTCTGGGGCAAACCATGGAAAGTGTGTGGGGCCTGGATGTGGAAAGGGAGCTGTGGTTTCGGTGCATTATTACATGACAGCTAGAGACTGAGTGTGAACGAATGGGGCCTTTGGTGTCTTTTCCTAGCGCTACCTCGCACACATGAGGGGGGAGGGGGTTGTTATTCCATGTGTGGCGAGGTGGTGATGGGAACAAATAAAGGCAGACGGTATGAATTACGTACATGTGTATATATGTATATGTCTGTGTGTGTATATGTATGTGTACATTGAGATGTATAGGTATGTACATTGAGATGTATAGGTATGTGTGGACGTGTATGTATATACATGTGTATGTGGGCGGGTTGGTCCATTCTTTCGTCTGTTTCCTTGTGCTACCTTGCTAACACGGGAGACAGCGACAAAGCAAAATAAATAAATATAATATGTAGGAGAGATGGCCAGAAAGCATTATTGGATTATGTGTTAATTGATAGGCGCACGAAAGAGAGACTTATGGATGTTAATGTGCAGAGAGGTGCAACTGGAGGGATGTCTGATCATTATCTTGTGGAGGCGTAGGTGAAGATTTGCAGAGGTTTTCAGAAGAGAGAATGTTGGGGGTGAAAAGAGTGGTGAGAGTAAGTGAGCTTGGGAAGGAGACTTGTGTAAGGAAGTACCAGGAGAGACTGAGTATAGAATGGAAAAAGGTGAGAACAAAGGAGGTAAGGGGAGTGGGGGAGGAATGGGATGTATTTAGGGAATCAGTGATGGATTGCGCAAAAGATGCTTGTGGATTGAGAAGTGTGGGAGGTGGGCAGATTTTTATAGAAAGGGTAGTGAGTGGTGGGATGAAGAAGTAAGATTATTAGTGAAAGAGAAGAGAGAGGCATTTAGATGATTTTTGCAGGGAAATAATGCAAATGATTGAGAGATGTATAAAAGAAAGAGGCAGGAGGTCAAGAGAAAGGTGCAAGAGGTGAAAAAGAGGGCAAATGAGAGTTGGGGTGAGAGTATCATTAGATTTTACGGAGAATAAAAATATGTTTTGGAAGGAGGTAAATAAAGTGCATAAGACAAGGGAATCAATGGGAACTCCAGTGAAGTGGGTTAATGGGGAGGTGATAACAAGTAGTGGTGATGTGAGAAGGAGATGGAGTGAGTATTTTGAAGGTTTGTTGAATGTGTTTGATGATAGAGTGGCAAATATAGGGTGTTTTGGTCGAGGTAGCGTGCAAAGTGAGAGGGTTAGGAAAAATGATTTGGTAAACAGAGAAGAGGTAGTAAAAGCTTTGCGGTAGATGAAAGCCGGCAAGGCAGTGGGTTTGCATGGTATTGCAGTGGAATTTATGAAAAAAGGGGGTGACTTTTGTTGACTGGTTGGTAAGGTTATTTAATGTATTTATGACTCATGGTGAGGAGCCTGAGGATTGGCGGAATGCTTGCATAGTGCCATTGTACAAAGGCAAAGGGGATAAAAGTAAGTGCTCAAATTACAGAGGTATAAGTTTGTTGAGTATTCCTGGGAAATTATATGGGAGGGTATTGATTGAGAGGGTGTAGGGATGTACAGTGCATCAGATTGGGGAAGAGCAGTGTGGTTTCAGAAGTGGTAGAGGATGTGTGGATCAGGTGTTTGCTTTGAGGAATGTATGTGAGAAATACTTAGAAAAGCAAATTGATTTGTATGTAGCATTTATGGATCTGTAGAAGGCGTATGATAGTTGATAAAGATGCTCTGTGGAAGGTATTAAGAATATATGGTGTGGGAGGCAAGTTGTTAGAAGCAGTGAAAAGTTTTTATCTAGGATGTAAGACATGTGTACGTGTAGGAAGAGAGGAAAGTGATTGGTTCTCAGTGAATGTAGGTTTGCGGCAGGGGTGTGTGATGTCTCCATGGTTGTTTAATTTGTTTATGGATGCGGTTGTTAGGGAGGTGAATGCAAGAGTTTTGGAAAGGGGGGCAAGTATGCAGTGTGTTGTGGATGAGAGAGCTTGGGAAGTGAGTCAGTTGTTGTTTGCTGATGATACAGCGCTGGTGGCTGATTCGTGTGAGAAAGTGCAGAAGCTGGTGACTGAGTTTGGTAAAGTGTATGAAAGAAGAAAGCTGAGAGTAACTGTGAATAAGAGCTAGGTTATTAGGTACAGTAGGGTTGAGGGACAAGTCATTTGGGAGGTAAGTTTGAATGGAGAAAAACTGAAGGAAGTGAAGTGTTTTCGATATCTGGGAGTGGATTTGGCAGCGGATGGAACCATGGAAGTGGAAGTGAATCGTAGGGTGGGGGAGGGGGCAAAAGTTCTTGGAGCGTTGAAGAATGTGTGGAAGTCGAGAACATTGTCTCGGAAAGCAAAAATTGGTATGTTTGAAGGAATAGTGGTTCCAACAATGTTATATGGTTGCGAGGCATGGGCTATGGAAAGAGTTGTGCGGAGGAGGGTGGATGTGCTGGAAATGAGATGTTTGAGTACAATATGTGGTGTGAGGTGGTTTGATCAAGTAAGTGATAATAGGGTAAGAGAGATGTGTGGTAATAAAAAGAGTGTGGTTGAGAGAGCAGAGGAGGGTGTTTTGAAATGGTTTGGTCACATGGAGAGAATGAGTGTGGAAAGATTGACCAAGATTATATATGTGTCAGAGATGGAGGAAATGAGAAGTGGGTGAGCAAATTGGATGTGGAAAGATGGAGTGAAAAAGATTTTGAGTGATCGGGGCCTGAACACACAGGAGGGTGAAAGGTGTGCAAGCAATAGAGTGAATTGGAATGATGTGGTATACCGGGGCCGATGTGCTGTCAATGGATTGAACCAGGGCATGTGAAGCGTCTGGGGTAAACCATATAAAGTTGTGTGGGGCCTGGATGTGGAAAGGGAGCTTTGGTTTCGGTGCATTATACATGACAGCTAGAGACTGAGTGTGAACGAAAGTGGCCTTTGTTGTCTTTTCCTAGCGCTACCTCACACACATTTGGGGGGAGGGGATTGTTATATGTGGCGGGATTGCGATGGGAATGAATAAAGGCAGACAGTTTGAATTTGTACATGTGTATATATGTATATGTCTGTGTGTGTATAATATGTATACGTTGAGATGTATAGGTTGAGATGTATGTGTTTCCTTGCGCTTCCTCGCTAATGCGGGAGACACTGACAAAGCAAAATAGATGAATATAAATATTAATTGATAAGCATGTAAAAGAGAATCTTTTGGATGTTAATGTGCTGAGGGGTAGCTGATGTGATGTCTGATCACCATCTTTTGGAGGTGAGGATGAAGATTTGTAGAGCTTTCCAGGAAAGGGGAGACAATGTCTGGGAGAAGAGGATGGTGAGAGTGAGTGAGTTTGGAAAGGAGACTTGTATAGAGGAATACTAGGAGAGATTGAGTGTAGAAGGGCAAAAGGTGAGAGTAAATGAAGCAAGAGGAATGGATGATGAATGGGAGGTATATAGAACAGCATCGATGGCATGTGAAAGTTGGGAGGTGGGTAAAGTTGAAAGGGTAGTGAGAGGTGGGATGGAGAAATAAAGTTGCTAGTGAAAGAGAGGGGTTTGACCAGAACTTACAGGGAAGGAATGCAATTGATTGGGAGATGTATAAGAGAAAGCAACAGGAGGTCAGGAGGAAGGTGCATGGGATCAAAAAGAGGGCAAATGAGAATTGGGGTGAAAGAGTATAATTAAACTTTAGGGTGAATAAAAAGATTGTTTTTGAAGGAGATAAATGATGTAATAATGTGCATAAGACAGTCGAACAAATGGGAACAGTGAAGGTGCAAAAAGGAAAGTGTGTTTGATGATAGGGTGGCAGATGTAGGGTCTTGAAGTTGGGGTGTTATGCAAAGTGAGTTAGGGAGAGTGGTTTGATGAAGAGAGAAGAGGTGGTGAAAGCCTTGTGTAAGGTGAAATGTGGAAAGGTGGCTGGAGTTGATGGTATTGCAGTTGAATTTATTAAGAAAGGGGGTGATTGTGTTGTTGATTTGTTTGGTAAGGATATACAATGTATGTATGGATTGTGGTGAGGTGCCTGAAGATGGCAGAATGCATGTATAGTGCTGTTGTATAAATGCAAAGGCAACAAAGGTGAGTGTTCAAACTAAAGAGGTATAAGTTCGTTGAATATATTTGGTAAGTTGTATGGGATGGTATTGATTGAAAGGGTGAAGGCATGTACAGAGCATCATACTGAGGATCAGTGAGGTTTCGTAAGTGCCAGAGGATGTATGAATTGGGTGTTTGCATTAAGAATTTGTGAAAAATGTTTAGAAAATCAGATGAATTTGTATGTGGCGTTTATGGATTTGGATGGAGTTGGTAGAGATGCTTTATGGAAAGTATTCAGAATATATGGTGTGTGGGGTAAGCTGCTAGAATCGGTGAGAAGTTTGTATCAAGGGTGTAAGGCATGTGTACAAGTTGGAAGAGAGGAGAGTGAGCAGTTTCAAGTGAAAGTTGGTGTGCAGTAGGGGTGTGTGATTTCATCATGAATGTTCAATTTGTTTATGGATGTGGTGGTGAGGGAGGTAAATGTAAGAGTCTTGGAGCGAGGGGCGAGTATGCAGTTTGTTGGGGATGAGAGGGCCTGGGAAGCGAGTCAGTTGTTGTTTGCTGATAGTACATCACCGATGACTGATTTCAGTGAGACACTGCAGAAGTTGGTGATTAACTTTGAAAGTGTGTGAAAGGATAAAGCTGAGAGTGAATATGAATAAAAGCAAGATTATTAAGTGTAGCAGGGTTGAGGGACAAGTTAGTTGAGATTAATTTTAGATTGAGAAAAATAGGGGAAGTAAGGTGTTTTAAAAAACTGTGAGTGGACATGACAGGAATGGAAGCATTAAAGGGGAAGAGTATTAGGGTGTTGGAGTGGACGGAGGTTCTAGATACACTGATGAATTTGTGAAGAGAGAGAATGTTATCTGGGGGGCAAAAATGGATATGTTTGAAGGATAGGGTTTTGCATAGGGTGGAAATGGAAATGAAATGAGTTTACATATTTACACGAGAAGGACAGACAACAGGAGGCCTGATTGGCCCATGACTGGGTTGTCTTGAAAAAAATTATTTGACAAAAAAAATGTAATTCTGCCCTGTACTGTTTTTGAGCAATCACTGACTCCTCACTACTGCACATTAGGCTTTTAGTGTCCCTGTTACTGCAGTTGTTTAAACATTTATTCCTGGCATTTTTCTCAATGTATACCTGAACTTGTAAGATATTTGTCTAAATGACTTTTGAGGGTATTTATAGTTTTAGCATTCACTACGTCTGGTGGTACCTTATTCCACTGCTCAACACACCTATAGGAAAAGAAGCTTTTTCCCACATCCATACCACAATTTTCAGCCTTGAGTTTTATTCCATTTGTACTAGTAACCATCATTTATTTATTTATTATTCATTGTACTTTGTCGCTGTCTCCTGCATTAGCAAGGTAGCGCAAGGAAACAGACAAAAGAATGGCCAAACCTACCCACATACACATGTATATTCATACATGTCCACACATGCACATATACATACCTATATATCTCAACATATACATACATATACACACATGGACATATACATATATATACACATGTATATAATTCATACTGTCTATCCTTATTCATTCCCATCGCCACCCCGCCACACATAAAATGACAACCCCCTCCCCCTGCATGTGCACAAGGTAGTGCTAGGAAACGACAACAAAGGCCACATTTGTTCACACTCAGTCTCTTGCTGTCATGTATAATGCACTGAAACCACAGCTCCCTTTCCACATCCACTTGTATATACATAAACGCCCATACACACACATATACGGGTCAATGTATACATACACATACATGCACAGAAATATACATATATACACATGTACATATTCATATTTGCTGCCTTCATCCATTCCCGTCGCCACCCTGCCACACATGAAATAGCAACACACACACACACACACACACACACACACACACACACACACCCTTCAGTGAGGTGGAGCCAGAAAAAGACAAAAGAGGCCACATTTGTTCACACTCAGTCTCTAGCTGACATGTGTAATGCACCAAAATTGCATCTCCCTTTCCACATCCAGGCCCCACAGACCTTTCCATGGTTTACCTCAAACGTTTCACATGCCCTGGTTCAATCCATTGACAGCACGTCGACCCCGGTATACCACATTGTTCCAATTCACGCCATTCCTTGCACGCCTTTCACCCTCCTGTATGTTCAGGCCATGATCACTCAAAATCTTTTTCACTCCATCTTTCCACCTCCAATTTAGTCTGCTTCGCCTTGATTCCTCTATCTCTGACACATATATCCTCTTTGTCAATCTTTCCTCACTCATTCTCTCCATATGTCCAGACCATTTCAACACACCCTCTTCTGCTTTATCAACTTCACTCTTTTTATTACCGCACATCTCTTACCCTTTCATTACTTACTCGATCAAACCACCTCACACCATATATTGTCCTCAAACATTTCATTTCCAACACATCTACTCTCCTCTGTTCAACCCAATGCATAGCGCCCATGCTTTGCAACCATATAAGACTGTTAGAATTACTATTCCTTCAAACAAACCCATCTTTGCTCTTCGAGATAACGTTCTTTCCTTCCACACGTTCTTCATCGCTCCCAGAACCTTCGCCCCCTCCCTCATCCCGTGACTTGCTTCTGCTTCCATGGTTCCATCTACTGCTAAGTCCACTCCCAGATATCTAAAACTCTTCACTTCCTCCAATTTTTCTACTTTCAAACCTACATCCCAATTAACTTGTCCCTCTTCCCTACTGAACATCAATTAATAATCTTGCTCATATTCACATTTACTCTCAACTCTCCTTTCACGCACATTTCCAAACTCGGTCATCAACAAAAGAATTGGGCCTAGGACTGATCCCTGTGGCACACTTATGTCTAGCCAATCCAAGGCTTGGCTGTTTAATACTACACACTGCTTTCTTCCAGTAATCCAGTCTCTGATCCATTACAGAGTTCTTCACTGATTCCGTGTGCTTTGAGTTTATTTAAAAGTCTCTTGTGAGGTGCTTTATTGAAAGCTTTTTGGAAGTCTAAATATACTACATCAGATCGTAATTTTTTTCACAGTTCTGATAAATACCATTAAAAATCTCCAGCAGATTTATCAAGTGGGATCTTCTATGGCAGAAACCATGTTGGTTGTCCAGTATAATCTTGTGTTCTAAAAAAGGACAATTTTATCTCATTATTTTTTCCATCATTTTACCTAACAGTGACATAAGGCTAATTGGGTGGTAGTTCAAAGCACACATTTTGTCTCCTTTATATATAGGAGTAACTTTGCCAGTTTCCAGTCACTTGGCACCTGGCCATCTGATAGTGATTTGTTGAATATTTTTTTGGGGTATATCAGCTGTCCCCTGACCTCCTTTAAAAATCTTGGAGCTAAGTTATCTGGGCTGTTGGATTTGTTAGGATTTAATTGGTCCAGTTATTTAAGTACTTCAGAGCTCTATTTCTCTAACCTTCAACTCTTCATCAGACCCTTGGAACATTTTCATTGGTTGCGGTATTCAAGATGTTTCTTCAATTTTGAACATGGATTTAAAAGAATGATTTGGTATGGTAGCCATTTTTTTGTTGTCAGTAGTTAGTGTGTTGTGTGTTGTTTTGTAATGGTCCAATTCATTTTTTTACTGTCTTCCTTTGTCTTGTATATTTGAAGAATTCATTGGGATTGTTCTTAACTTTGAAGGATACTCTTTTCTCTTCATCACGTCTACTCTGTCTTATGACCTTCTTAAACTCTCTTTGGATTTTGATTAATTCCTGGTTATTTTCAATGGTTTCCATTGATTTGAATTTCTTGTGTGTTTTCTTCTTTTGGTGAATGTCTTTCAATTCTCCTATTCATCCATAATGGTTTTGAAATATTGCAAGTCTCTTCATAATTCATGGGATATCTTGATTTTCAATCTTTAGTATTGTGTTTTTAGAATTATTCCACATTTTCTCTACTGTGTAAACATCAAGAACTTTTGTCCAATTGGTACTGTAAATTTCTTGTCTAATGTTTTCAAAATTTGTTTGCCTGTAATCTGGGATCAAGAGTTTTGTCATTTATTTCTTGATATGAATTTATCTCTAATCAAACTGTGGTCGCTGTTTGACAAACTCTCACCTACTTCGCAAGAAATGATTGAGTTTGTGTCACTGGTGAGACAAGATTAAGAATTTTTTTTTACCTGTAGTTGGTTTTTGATTAACTGTTCTAGAAAAGCCTTTAATCAGTTCCATTAGTCTTATTCCCTCTTGGTCTCCTGTTAACGTGTTCCGGTTTATGTTTGGACTGTAGAAGTCTCCTACTATTATAACCTCTTTACTGTTTACTATAGTTTTGATTTTATTGTATAATATCATATTGTCTTCTTTTTACTTAGGTCTATTGATTGAGAGGGTGAAGGCATGTACAGAGCATCAGATTGGGGAAGAGCAGTGCGGTTTCAGAAGTGGTAGAGGATGTGTGGATCAGGTGTTTGCTTTGAAGAATGTATGTGAGAAATACTTAGAAAAGCAAATGGATTTGTATGTAGCATTTATGGATCTGGAGAAGGCATATGATAGAGTTGATAGAGATGCTCTGTGGAAGGTATTAAGAATATATGGTGTGGGAGGAAAGTTGTTAGAAGCAGTGAAAAGTTTTTATCGAGGATGTAAGGCATGTGTACGTGTAGGAAGAGAGGAAAGTGATTGGTTCTCAGTGAATGTAGGTTTGCGGCAGGGATGTGTGATGTCTCCATGGTTGTTTAATTTGTTTATGGATGGGGTTGTAAGGGAGGTAAATGCAAGAGTCCTGGAAAGAGGGGCAAGTATGAAGTCTGTTGGGGTTGAGAGAGCTTGGGAAGTGAGTCAGTTGTTGTTCGCTGATGATACAGCGCTGGTGGCTGATTCATGTGAGAAACTGCAGAAGCTGGTGACTGAGTTTGGTAAAGTGTGTGGAAGAAGAAAGTTGAGAGTAAATGTGAAGAAGAGCAAGGTTATTAGGTGCAGTAGGGGTGAGGGTCAAGTCAATTGGGAGGTGAGTTTGAATGGAGAAAAACTGGAGGAAGTGAAGTGTTTTAGATATCTGGGAGTGGATCTGTCAGCGGATGGAACCATGGAAGCGGAAGTGGATCATAGGGTGGGGGAGGGGGCGAAAATTCTGGGAGCCTTGAAAAATGTGTGGAAGTCGAGAACATTATCTCGGAAAGCAAAAATGGGTATGTTTGAGGGAATAGTGGTTCCAACAATGTTGTATGGTTGCGAGGCGTGGGCTATGGATAGAGATGTGCGCAGGAGGATGGATGTGCTGGAAATGAGATGTTTGAGGACAATGTGTGGTGTGAGGTGGTTTGATCGAGTAAGTAACGTAAGGGTGAGAGAGATGTGTGGAAATAAAAAGAGCGTGGTTGAGAGAGCAGAAGAGGGTGTTTTGAAATGGTTTGGGCACATGGAGAGAATGAGTGAGGAGAGATTGACCAAGAGGATATATGTGTCGGAGGTGGAGGGAACGAGGAGAAGAGGGAGACCAAATTGGAGGTGGAAAGATGGAGTGAAAAAGATTTTGTGTGATCGGGGCCTGAACATGCAGGAGGGTGAAAGTAGGGCAAGAAATAGAGTGAATTGGAGTCATGTGGTATACAGGGGTTGACGTGCTGTCAGTGGATTGAAGCAAGGCATGTGAAGCGTCTGGGGTAAACCATGGAAAGCTGTGTAGGTATGTATATTTGCGTGTGTGGACGAGTGTATGTACATGTGTATGGGGGGGGGGGTTGGGCCATTTCTTTCGTCTGTTTCCTTGCGCTACCTCGCAAACGCGGGAGACAGCGACAAAGTATAAAAAAAAAAAAAAAAAATTAAATAAATAAATAATGAGATGTAGTTTTCTTGTCAGTAATGTGTTGTAATTGTGTGTGTCTACTTTGCTTATCTTAGTCGCACTTAGATTATTATGAGTTGATTTCTGGACTGAATTTGCCTTTTTTCTACAGTCGGTATACAATTTTGTATCGTCACTGGTAATCTCTGTGTGTGTAGCAGTGGGAGAGAGATGGTTTTACATCTGTTTTGGGTTCCCTGCCTCATTCCCGCATTGGACCCTGCCAGAATCATTCCTAAAAGTTACCTGAGAGTCGACCTGTACCTGTGCTTACCCACTACTTATACTGCCAGACTTGCCCCCAACTGACCCTACTTGACCTTTCTTTGCTAATTCCTCTGCCTTTGAGGTTATTGCTACTAGCCGAGGATCGCTACTGCCAAGATCCATCCATCCTGTACCTTGTTCCTCAGATCCTTTCACACTCAGATTCCCCCTGCACAGACCTACCCTTCACAGCTACTCCCTTACCCTTCCCCACTCTCCTAGTTCTTTCATTAGCTAGACCGTGATTTGCTCCTGAGTAGTTTCTCTTTATTGAAAAAAGTCCTAATATTCTCATCCACTGCTCTGTCAAGGTGGGCTTTTCCTATTCCATTAAAGTGAAGACCATCCCTAGCATACATAGATCTATCATAACTAAAATGGTCCCACAGGTCTATACTAAACACACTATCCTCATCCCTACAGAGAGCTTTGATTCTTCTGTTTCTCCCCAGCATTCTACTGAGGGTACAGAAATTGATGTCATATCTTGGCAGCAATCCTGATATTATGAGCTTCCTACAATTTTCCTTGAACTTGTTAACAAGTTTCTTGTACCTTGCTACTATTTCTTCCGGTCTTCCATTAACTGCATCGTTCATCCTCACCTGAATGACAAAAATCACATCCTCGGGCTTGTTTGAGACTGTGTCATCAAGCTTATCTAAGACGTGTTTTATCTTAGCACCTGCATAACACAAGCTCTTCCTATTTCTACCCTTCACACAGAACTTCTGCTCCTGATGTCTGACTATAGTTCCCGACCAGGATGATGCTATGATCATCCTGTACTTCATCTTCTAGTACGCTAAACCTATTGTGAGCGGTGAGTTCATTTGGTTGTTCGGTAATGTGGGGACAAGTTTTGCTGGCAGGTTGGAAGGTTGAAGTGTCACCCAGCTTTGTCTCTACGGTTGCTATATAACTATCTAAACTATCTACCTTAGATGATATTCCTCTGTCTCTTTCCTGTATCACAACTGCTTTTGCCGCTAAGAACCCAGCTTCTTCTTCCCACCCTTTCATCCTTATTAGTTTTTCCAAGGTTTTACTGTTTTTCCTATCACTCACTTTCAAATACGTTGTAGAACAAACAAGTGTACTTGCCTTCATCTTTGAGGAGAAAGTCCCTGGTGAACTCCTGATAGCATCTAGAGCAGGCAACTTGAGAAGGTGGAACCATATTTTAGGATTTTCACTGAGTTTTTAAAAATTATACTGATTCAAAAAGATTTCTCAAAGATTCAAGAGATTTCACCAAGATTTAATTAAGTGCATCATTAAGCGGCACGCAGAAAGACCTGTTTGAAACTGGGCTGGTGAGCACATCAGTAGAAAGCGACTAAAAGGGGAGGGAGTGGGGGGCTGGAAATCTTCACCTCTCGTTTTTTTATTTTCTGAAAGAAGGAATGGAGAAGGGGGCTAAGGGAGGATATTCCTTCAAAGGTTCAGTCCTCTGTTCTTGACGTTACCTCACTGACGCGGGAAATGGCGAATAGTATGAAAAGTATTTATTTGTACGTTATTTTTTTATTATTATTATTATGCTTAATCATTGTCTCGCGAGGTAGTACAAGGAACCAGAGGAAAGAATGGCCCAACCCACCCGCATACACATGTACATACATAAACTCCCACACACGCATATATACATACTGCATTTCAACGTATACATACTTAAACATACACAGACATATATACACAGTCTCTAGCTGTTATGTGTATATGTATGCAAATATGTATGAGTGGATGTGCCTTTCTTCGTTTGTTTCCTGATTTTACCTCGCTAACATGGGAAATTGTGATCAAGCATAAAGAAAACAGTTTATACAACACTGCCTTAAGCTTTTTATTTTATACCTAATTCCTTTGCTGCTTTAACAGGGTCAGGACAAGAACAAAATATTTACGATGTATTCCCTGTGTGTCATAGAAGGCAAGTGAAAGGGGTGGGGGGTTGGAAATCCTCCCATCCACTTTTTACTCTTCCAAAAGAAGGAAAAGAGAAGGGGGCCAAGTGATAATTTTCCCTTTTAAGGCTTGCTCCTCTGTTCTTGATGCTACCTCACTAGGGCTGGAAATGGCAAATATGTATGAACAAAGATCTATCATTTCTATGAATTTTATACCCCACCATATACCACAGTGGCAATATTACTTGGCTTCACCTGGTTAAGACTACACTGTGTCTTCTTCATTTAAGGTATTTTTTTTTTTTTTTTTTTTTTTTTTATACTTTGTCGCTGTCTCCCGCGTCTGCGAGGTAGCGCAAGGAAACAGACGAAAGAAATGGCCCAACCCTCCCCATACACATGTACTTACACACGTCCACACACGCAAATATACATACCTACACAGCTTTCCATGGTTTACCCCGGACGCTTCACATGCCCTGATTCAATCCACTGACAGCACGTCAACCCCTGTATACCACATCGCTCCAATTCACTCTATTCCTTGCCCTCCTTTCACCCTCCTGCATGTTCAGGCCCCGATCACACAAAATCCTTTTCACTCCATCTTTCCACCTCCAATTTGGTCTCCCTCTTCTCCTCGTTCCCTCCACCTCCGACACATATATCCTCTTGGTCAATCTTTCCTCACTCATTCTCTCCATGTGCCCAAACCATTTCAAAACACCCTCTTCTGCTCTCTCAACCATGCTCTTTTTATTTCCACACATCTCTCTTACCCTTACGTTACTTACTCGATCAAACCACCTCACACCACACATTGTCCTCAAACATCTCATTTCCAGCACATCCATCCTCCTGCGCACAACTCTATCCATAGCCCACGCCTCGCAACCATACAACATTGTTGGAACTACTATTCCTTCAAACATACCCATTTTTGCTTTCCGGGATAATGTTCTCGACTTCCACACATTTTTCAAGGCTCCCAAAATTTTCGCCCCCTCCCCCACCCTATGATCCACTTCCGCTTCCATGGTTCCATCCGCTGACAGATCCACTCCCAGATATCTAAAACACTTCACTTCCTCCAGTTTTTCTCCATTCAAACTCACCTCCCAATTGACTTGACCCTCAACCCTACTGTACCTAATAACCTTGCTCTTATTCACATTTACTCTTAACTTTCTTCTTCCACACACTTTACCAAACTCCGTCACCAGCTTCTGCAGTTTCTCACATGAATCCGCCACCAGCGCTGTATCATCAGCGAACAACAACTGACTCACTTCCCAAGCTCTCTCATCCCAACAGACTTCATACTTGCCCCTCTTTCCAAGACTCTTGCATTTACCTCCCTAACAACCCCATCCATAAACAAATTAAACAACCATGGAGACATCACACACCCCTGCCGCAAACCTACATTCACTGAGAACCAATCACTTTCCTCTCTTCCTACACGTACACATGCCTTACATCCTCGATAAAAACTTTTCACTGCTTCCAACAACTTGCCTCCCACACCATATATTCTTAATACCTTCCACAGAGCATCTCTATCAACTCTATCATATGCCTTCTCCAGATCCATAAATGCTACATACAAATCCATTTGCTTTTCTAAGTATTTCTCACATACATTCTTCAAAGCAAACACCTGATCCACACATCCTCTACCACTTCTGAAACCACACTGCTCTTCCCCAATCTGATGCTCTGTACATGCCTTCACCCTCTCAATCAATACCCTCCCATATAATTTACCAGGAATACTCAACAAACTTATACCTCTGTAATTTGAGCACTCACTCTTATCCCCTTTGCCTTTGTACAATGGCACTATGCACGCATTCCGCCAATCCTCAGGCACCTCACCATGAGTCATACATACATTAAATAACCTTACCAACCAGTCAACAATACAGTCACCCCCTTTTTTAATAAATTCCACTGCAATACCATCCAAACCTGCTGCCTTGCCGGCTTTCATATTCCGCAAAGCTTTTACTACCTCTTCTCTGTTTACCAAATCATTTTCCCTAACCCTCTCACTTTGCACACCACCTCGACCCAAACACCCTATATCTGCCACTCTGTCATCAGACACATTCAACAAACCTTCAAAATACTCATTCCATCTCCTTCTCACATCACCACTACTTGTTTTCACCTCCCCATTTACGCCCTTCACTGAAGTTCCCATTTGCTCCCTTGTCTTACGCACCGTATTTACCTCCTTCCAGAACATCTTTTTATTCTCCCTAAAATTTACTGATAGTCTCTCACCCCAACTCTCATTTGCCCTTTTTTTCACCTCTTGCACCTTTCTCTTGACCTCCTGTCTCTTTCTTTTATACTTCTCCCACTCAATTGCATTTTTTCCCTGCAAAAATCGTCCAAATGCCTCTCTCTTCTCTTTCACTAATACTCTTACTTCTTCATCCCACCACTCACTACCCTTTCTAAACAGCCCACCTCCCACTCTTCTCATGCCACAAGCATCTTTTGCGCAATCCATCACTGATTCCCTAAATACATCCCATTCCTCCCCCACTCCCCTTACTTCCATTGTTCTCACCTTTTTCCATTCTGTACACAGTCTCTCCTGATACTTCTTCACACAGGTCTCCTTCCCAAGCTCACTTACTCTCACCACCTTCTTCACCCCAACATTCACTCTTCTTTTCTGAAAACCCATACTAATCTTCACCTTAGCCTCCACAAGATAATGATCAGACATCCCTCCAGTTGCACCTCTCAGCACATTGACATCCAAAAGTCTCTCTTTCGCACGCCTGTCAATTAACACGTAATCCAATAACGCTCTCTGGCCATCTCTCCTACTTACATAAGTATACTTATGTATATCTCGCTTTTTAAACCAGGTATTCCCAATCATCAGTCCTTTTTCAGCACATAAATCTACAAGCTCTTCACCATTTCCATTTACAACACTGAACACCCCATGCATACCAATTATTCCCTCAACTGCCACATTACTCACCTTTGCATTCAAATCACCCATCACTATAACCCGGTCTCGTGCATCAAAACCGCTAACACACTCATTTAGCTGCTCCCAAAACACTTGCCTCTCATGATCTTTCTTCTCATGCCCAGGTGCATATGCACCAATAATCACCCACCTCTCTCCATCAACTTTCAATTTTACCCATATTAATCGAGAATTTACTTTCTTACATTCTATCACATACTCCCACAACTCCTGTTTTAGGAGTATTGCTACTCCTTCCCTTGCTCTTGTCCTCTCACTAACCCCTGACTTCACTCCCCAGACATTTCCAAACCACTCTTCCCCTTTACCCTTGAGCTTCGTTTCACTCAGAGCCAAAACATCCAGGTTCCTTTCCTCAAACATACTACCTATCTCTCCTTTTTTCACATCTTGGTTACATCCACACACATTTAGGCACCCCACTCTGAGCCTACGAGGAGGCTACGAGGTATTTAAGTACAATATTATCAAATAACTTGTTTCAAAGCAGTCTGTTTTGTCCTTGTTACGTTACTGAATATAGTATGGCCTTGGAGCTGCAGGAGCCCCTGATCAGAGGGGTTTTAGGGGTTACAGCCTCATGACACTTTTGACAAAGGGGTCCTTGAAGTAAAAGATTTATCTTTCAAACTGCAGAGACAGATTTTGAAGGGTTGATGTTACTACAGCCTTCACAATAAGAGGAAAGGCATATTTATGGGTGTTACTGAACTAGTTTATAAGTAATTGTGAATAGGATAGCCCTTTTTTTTGTTGATGCTGTTACTGAAACAGGTTTATTAGTAATTGTGAACTTGTAGTATTTGACATTGGTCTTTCAAAAGTTTTAGTAGGATTACTCATTTATTGCAGGCAAAAACTGAGACGCCAGGATTGTACTTGCTACAGAATGGTAAAGCAGAAGGTAGTGGAAACATTAACAGTCTCACCCATCTGGACCACAACAGTGAAAAGTCAGTTGATGAGAGGGATGCAGTCCGTAGTAAAGAAGATATGCGTGTGGGTAACTGCCCAGCACACCGTGGTTCCTGGTCAACTAGCAAGATGAAACATTCTCTCTCTACTCCTGAAGTTAGAAGCAAGTACATTCAAAAACATACCACCACAAAAGGATTAGATGACTCCAAGTTGTCTGTCATTCACCAGGTAAACTTCTCCAGCATGTCAAACACCTCTACCATTGTGGGAGATAAGGAAAACAATGATCCTGTTACAGTGCCTCATGATGGAAGTAAGGGAAGAAGTGCTACCGCCCTTGATACTAATAAGAAGGATCTGGATCAGAAGTCTTTAGAATTAAGCTGTAAACCTTTGTCATATTTTTTGGACAAAAACCCTAAGGAAATCAGGGGAGGAATAGAATCTAAAGTTTACAACACACAGATTCAGAGTATTTTTGAAAAAATAAAGCCATTCAATGGGGAAATTTTATTGAAAAAAGGTGAAACTTTCCTTTCTCCTGAAAACACGTTGAAAGAAAATGATCAAACTTATAAAAGTAGGTCATTACACAGGCATGTATCATCACAGAAAGAAAATGATCAAACTGATAAAAGTGGTTCATTACATAGGTATGTATCACAGCAGCAGAGTGGACTCTCAGATGTCAAGAGCCATGTTTTAGCATCCTTGCAGAAACAAGACAATATCTGTTCCCATGGGACCCAGAAAACTGCAGATGATCAGAAAATGCAAATGCTGAAACTGACAAATAACACTGCTGCAGGTACCGGCATAGCACAAAATACTGCATGTGTGGAGACAGCCCCAACTCCTGCCATAGAATCAGTCCACTCTATATCTGCTAAGGGCACTTCACAAACACTTGAACTTTGTCCTACTTCTTCAGAAGTATCTCGCTGTATTTCAAAAGCGAGTCCCCTTGATGGTGGATGTATGGGAAAGCCTTCTAGTAAGTCGGCAACAGAATGCATGCCGCTCATTGCCACACCTTCTAGCTCACAACACACCACAGCTGTAAGTTCACAGCACTCCACATCACAAAGTAATTCTGAGAACATTGTCATGTCAAAGACATCTCAGAACACTGTACCATACAGAGGTACACCACATGTTAATGTTATAAGTGATGGTATAAAAAGCAGCTTGGAGACACCAGGGCACTCAAGAAATGTCTCTCACCAGTTCCAGACTCCTTCTATTGGGAAACGAGCTTACCCACTGCCACCAACACCACCAACAGCACACAAGCTGAAGCAGATGGATCATATTGCCATAAAAGGAAAAGAATACCTGTTGCTGGGGTTGCTAGGAATGGGAGGATCCAGCAAAGTTTATGAGGTATAGTGATAGATTTTTCAGGTTGAGTATAAAGCTATGAGGTATTATAGCCAGCATAAGCTAACCAAATTCTAACAAACCAGGGTATTGAAGTTTTGGTATTGTAATGATAACCATGTAAATGCATTTCTTGTTAACCTAGCTCTAACCCATACTAACCTGAACTAACAAGACTGATAAAGTTCTGTTTTCTTATATTTAATGATTTCACTTTTTTTTTTTTTTGAGCTGAGACAGCATGGGTAGCTAAGGCCCTATTCAAGGCCATCCCATTAATGCTTTATGTATAAGAGCAAGGTAATTAGGTTCATTGGAGTTGAGGGACAGATTAATTGGTATGTAAATTTGAATTGAGAAAATAAAGTGTTTAGATATCTGGGAGTGCACTTGAGCAGTGAGTGGAACCATGGAAGCGGAAATGAGTTACAGGGTGGGGGAGGGGTTGTAGGTTCCGGGAGCGATAAAGAATGTGTGGAAGGATAGAATGTTTCTCGGAGAGCAAGAATGGGTATGTTTGAAGGAATAGTGGTTCCAACAATATTATATGGTTGTAAGGCATAAGCCATAGATGGGGATGTACAGAGGAGGATGGATAGTTGGAAATGAAATGTTTGAGGACAGAAAAACAGACAAAAAAAAGGCCACATTTGTTCACACTCAGTCTCTAGCTGTCATGTATAATGCACCGAAATCACAGCTCCCTATCCATATCCTGGCCCCCACTTACTTTTCTTTGGTTTACCCCAGATGTTTCACATGCCCTGGTTCAGTCCATTGACAGCTCATTGACCCTGGTATACCACATTGTACCTATTCACTCTATTCCTTTCCTTGCACGCCTCTCACCCTCCTGTATGTTCTGACCCTGATCACTCAAAATCCCCTTCACCCCATCCTTCCACCTACAGTTTGGTCTTCTGCTTCTCCTTGTTCCCTCCACTTCTGACATGTATATCCTCTGTCAATCTTTCCTCCCCCATTCTCTCCATATGTCCAGACCATTTCAATACACCCTCTTTTGCTCTCTCAACCACACTCTTTCTATTTCCACACATCTCTTACCCTTTCATTACTTACTTAAACAAATCATGCAGTATATTATCCTCAAACTTTTAATTTCCAACACATTACCCTCTGTACAACCCTATCTATGGCCTGTACCTTGCAACCATATAATATTGTTGGAACTACTATTCCTTCAAACATACTCATTTTTGCTCAGAGATAATGTTTTCTCCCTCCACACATTCTTCATTGCTCCTAGAACGTTTGACCACTCCCCCACCATGTGACTTGCTTTCGCAAACATGGTTCCATTCACAGCTAAGTCCACTTCCGGGAAGCTAAAAACTTCACTTCCAATTTTTCTCCATTCAAGCTGACATCCCGACTAACATGTCTCTCAACCCTACTGAACCTAATAACCTTGCTCTTATTCACATGAACTCTCAACTTCTCCTTTCACACTTTTTTCCAAACTCAGTCATCAACCTTTGCAGTTTCTCACTCGAATCAGCCACCAGAGCTGTATCATCGGCAAACAACAATTGACTTGCTTCCCAGGCCCTCTCATCCCCAACAGACTGCATACTCAACTCTTTCTCCAAAAAGAGACCAGATTGGAGGTGGAGGATGGAGTGAAAAAGATTTTGAGCAATTAGGGCCTGAACATACAGGAGGGTGAGAGGTATGCAAGGAATAGTGAATTGGAACGATGTGGTATACCGGGGTCAATGTGCTGTGAGTGACAACCAGGGCATGTGAAATGTCTAGGATAAACCATGGAAAGGTCTGTGGGGCCAGGATGTGTATAGGGAGCTGTGCTTTTGGTGCATTCCACATGACAGCTAGAGACTGAGTGTGCATGAATGTAGCCTTTTTTTTTTTTTTTTTTCTAATTTCCTGGTGCTACCTCAGTGGAGTGGGGGATAGGGATGCTGTTTCCTGTGGGGCGAGGTGGTGCCAGGAATGGATGAAGGCAAGCAAGTATGAATATGTATATGTGTATACAGGTACACCATCGACTTTCTGGCAACTGATGGTTCGGCACTGTCTTTAGTTCAGACAAAATTAAGTGAGGGAACTTGAAATTACCGCGGCCACCAGACTAGTTGATTGGGTGGCCACAGATGGCGTTGTGTGTAGGGCGTGCTTATTTGCATTCTTTACACTGCACTCGTTGGTGGTGATACCACAATTCTGTGAGATTCTTAGCTTATTTTGCTTACATTTAACTCTTGGTATGGCTTCTAAGACATATGAGAGTGTCAGTCATGGTGTCAGACATAAACACCAGTCCATATCGATCCAAGATAAAGTAGAACTGTTGAAAAAATGGACCATGGTGTTTCAATGCATCTGTGTAACATCTACAGTATTGGTTCATCAACTGTTTATGATATAAAGAAGCAGAGAAAATATTGAAATTTTATGCAGATAGCGATTCCAAGAAGCAAATGATGATTAGAGAAATTATAAAAGTTGGTAAGAGTACTGAGCACGATCAAGTGATGATGGAATGGTTCAACAGCATCGGAGTGATGGAATGATATTGTCATGTAGCATGATAGTGGACCAGGCTAAGTTGTTCCATAAAGAACTTAAATTACAACATGAGCATGACTATAGTGAAGGATTGCTTCAGAGATTCAAGAAGCTTCATGGAATTTCCATGAATAAAGTGTGCAGAGAAAAGCAGTCTACAAACCACAAAGGAGCTGCCAAGTATGTGGACAAATTTGCGAAACGTAGCTGATGAGCACCTCATGAGCACCTCAGTCCTGAGCAGGTGTATAGTGCATACAAAACTGCATTATTCTGGTGACACATACCTAGGAAAACACTAACAACAGATGAAGAAGACCCCACAGGATTCAAACGGGCGTATCAAGGGGAAATAACACCTATGGCAAGCACTGAAATTGCGCCCGTCCAAAGATATGACACCAATGTTTTTTATTTTTATTACCTCCGCTAAGGAGATTGTTTTTACCAGCTTTTGTTTGTCTGTGAGCAACTTTCAACAAAAGTTATGAACAAATTTTGATGAAATTTTCAAGGAAAGTCAGAAATGACACAAGAACCAATTGATTAGATTTTGGGAGTGATCATTATCTGGATCCAGGATGCCATTATGGAAATATCAATTTTTGTGAATAACTATTGAACTAATAATGATAGCAATGTGTTTCCAAATGACAAAGATATGTTTTCATAGTCAAGAAATCTAAATCTTTTAGATCTGAATCATTATCTGGATCCAGGACGCCATTACGCCACTGGCGGCCCCCTTCAAGTGGCGCCCAGGGCACCTGCCCTACCTACCATACCCTAGATACGCCACTGGATTCAAACAATCTAAGGACAGGCTTACCATCTTAGGGTGCTCAAATATTTGATATTTGTTTAATTTAAATTTGTAGCAGTCCATGGTATACTTTAGACACATGGGAGATGTATAATTAGTGGGTTAGAGTTGTGTTGATGAATTATTATTATGTGACCATGGTTAGTCTAGCAAAGTGGTTAATCCAACAAGGCTTTGGAACCAAGAGTGCCGGAAAATCGGTTGTGTACCTGTATATGTATATGTCTTTGTATGTATATGTATGTGTACATTTTTATGTATGTGTACATTTTTATATGTATATGTGCGTGTATGGCCTTTTATGTATATATATGCGTATATGAGTGGATGAGCCATTCTATGTTTCCTAGCGCTACCTCGTTGATGCGGGAAATGGCGAGAAAGAATACTTCCCATGCATTCCTCATGTATCGTAGAAGGCGACTAAAGGGGACAGGAGCGGGGGGGCTAGAAACACTCCCCTCCTTGTATTTTAACTTTCTAAAGGGGGAAACAGAAGGAGTCACGCAGGGAGTGCTCATCCTCCCCGAAGGCTCAGATTGGGGTGTCTAAATGTGTGTGGATGTAACCAAGATGAGGAAAAAGGAGAGATAGGTAGTATGTTTGAGGAAAGGAACCTGGATGTTTTGGCTCTGAGTGAAACGAAGCTCAAGGGTAAAGGGGCAGAGTGGTTTGGGAATGTCTTGGGAGTAAACTCAGGGGTTAGTGAGAGGACGAGAGCAAGGGAAGGAGTAGCACTACTCCTGAAACAGGAGTGGTGGGAGTATGTGATAGTGTAAGTAAACTCTAGATTGATATGGGTAGAACTGAAAGTGGATGAAGAGAGAGGGGTGATTATTGGTGCATATGCACCTGGGCATGAGAAGAAAGATCATGAGAGATAAGTGTTTTGGGAGCAGCTGAGTGAGTGTGTTAGTAGTTTTGATGCACGAGACCGGGTTATAGTGATGGGTGATTTGAATGCAAAGGTGAGTAATGTGGCAGTTGAGGGAATAATTGGTGTACATGGGGTGTTCAGTGTTGTAAATGGAAATGGTGAAGAGCTTGTAGATTTATGTGCTGAAAAAGGACTGATGACCGGGAATACCTGGTTTAAAAATGAGATATACATAAGTATATGCATGTAAGTAGGAGAGATGGCCAGAGAGCGTTATTGGATTACGTGTTAATTGATAGGTGCATGAAAGAGAGACTTTTGGATGTTAATATGTGCTGAGAGGTGCAACTGGAGGGATGTCTGATCATTATCTTGTGGAGGCAAAAGTGATTTGTAGAGGTTTTCAGAAAAGAAGAGAGAATGTTGGGGTGAAGAGAGTGGTGAGAGTAAGTGAGCTTGGGAAGGAGACTTGTGTGAGGAAGTACCAGGAGAGACTGAGTACGGAATGGAAAAAGGTGAGATTAAAGGACGTAAGGGGAGTTGGGGAGGAATGGGATGTATTTAGAGAATCAGTGATGGTTTGTGCAAAAGATTCTTATGGCATGAGAAGCGTGGGAGGTGGGCAGATTAGAAAGGGTAGTGAGTGGTGGGATGAAGAGGTAAGATTATTAGTGAAAGAGAAGAGAGAGGCATTTGGACGATTTTTGCTGGGAAATAATGCAAATGAGTGGGAGATGTATAAAAGAAAGAGGCAGGAGGTCAAGAGAAAGGTGCAAGAGGTGAAAAAGAGGGCAAATGAGAGTTGTGGTGAGAGAGTATCATTAAATTTTAGGGAGAATAAAAAGATGTTTTGGAAGGAGGTAGATAAAGTGCGTAAGACAAGGGAACAAATGGGAACATGAGTGAAGGGGGCAAATGGGGAGGTGATAACAAGTAGTGGTGATGTGAGAAGGAGATGGAGTGAGTATTTTTAAGGTTTGTTGAATGTGTTTGATGATAGAGTGGCAGATATAGGGTGTTTTGGTCAAGATGGTGTGCAAAGTGAGAGGGTTAGGGAAAATGATTTGGTAAACAGAGAAGAGGTAGTAAAAGCTTTGTGGAAGATGAAAGCTGGCAAGGCAGCGGGTTTGGATGGCATTGCAGTGGACTTTGTTTATTGAAAAAGGGGGTGACTGTATTGTTGACTGGTTGGTAAGATTATTTAATGTATGTATGACTCATGGTGAGGTGCCTGAGGATTGGCAAAATGCTTGCAGAGTGCCATTGTACAAAGGCAAAGGGGATAAAAAAGAGTGCTCAAATTACAGAGGTATAAGTTTGTTGAGTATTCCTGGTAAATTATATGGGAGGGTATTGATTGAGAGGGTGAAGGCATATACAGAGCATCAGATTGGGGAAGAGAAGTGTGGTTTCAGAAGTGGTAGAGGATGTGTGGATCAGGTGTTTGCTTTGAAGAATGTATGTGAGAAATACTTAGAAAAGCAAATGGATTTGTATGTAGCATTTATGGATCTGGATAAGGCATATGATAAGAGTTGATAAAGATGCTCTGTGGAAAGTATTAAGAATATATGGTGTGTGAGGCATGTTGTTAGAAGCAGTGAAAAGTTTTTGTCGAGAATGTAAGGCATCTGTACGTGTAGGAAAAGAGGAAAGTGATTGGTTCTCAGTGAATGTAGGTTTGTGGCAGGGGTGCATGATGTCTCCATGGTTGTTTAATTTGTTTATGGATGGGGTTGCTTAGGAGGCGAATGCAAGAGTTTTGGAAAGAGGGGCAAGTATGCAGTGTGTTGTGGATGAGAGAGCTTGGGAAGTGAGTCAGTTGTTGTTCGCTGATGATGCAGCACTGGTGGCTGATAAGTGTGAGAAACTGCAGAAGCTGGTGACTGAGTTTGGTAAAGTATGTGAAAGAAGAAAGCTGAGAGTAAATCTGAATAAGAGGAAGGTTATTAGGTACAGTAGGGATGAGGGACAAGTCAATTGGGAGGTAAGTTTGAATGGAGAGAAACTGTAGGAAGTGAAGTGTTTTAGATATCTGGGAGTGGATTTGGCAGCGTATGGAACCATGGAAGCGGAAGCGAATCATAATGTGGGGGAGGAGGCGAATGTTCTGGGAGCGTTGAAGAATGTGCGGAAGTCGAGAACGTTATCTTGGAAAGCAAAAATGGGTATGTTTGAAGGAATAGTGCTTCCAACAATGATATATGGTTGCGAGGCGTGGGCTGTAGATAGAGTTGTGTGGAGGAAGGTGGATGTGCTGGAAATGAGATGTTTGAGGACAGTATGTGGTGTGAGGCGGTTTGATCGAGTAAGTAATGAAAGGGTAAGAGAGATGTGTAGTAATAAAAAGAGTGTTGTTGAGAGAGCAGAGGGTGTTTTGAAATGGTTTGGTCACATGGAGAGAATGAGTGAGAAAATATTGACCAAGAGGATATATGTGTCAGAGGTGGAGTGAACGAGAAGTGTGAGAAATTGGAGGTGGAAAGATGGAGCGAAAAGGATTTTCAGTGATCGGCGCCTGAACATGCAGGAGGGTGAAAGGCATGCAAGGAATAGAGTGAATTGGAAAGATGTGGTGCACTGGGGTCGAAGTGCTGTCAGTGGATTGAACCAAACCAGGGCATGTGAAGCGTCTGGGGTAAACCATGGAAAGTTCTGTGGGGCCTGGATGTGGAAAGGGAGCTGTGGTGCATTATTACATGACAGCTAGAGACTAAGCGTGAACGAATGTGGCCTTTGTTGTCTTTCCTAGCTCTACCTCATGCACATGCGGGGGGAGGGGGTAGTTATTTCATGTGTGGTGGGGTGGCAACAGGAATCAATAAGGGTAGACAGTATGAATGATGTACATATGTATATGTCTGTGTGTGTATATATATGTATACGTTGAGATGTATAGGTATGTATATGTGTATGTGGATGTGTATGTATATACATGTGTATGTGGGTGGGTTGGGCCATTCTTTTGTCTGTTTCCTTGCACTACCTCGCTAACGTGGGAGACAGCGACAAAGTATAATAGATATAAGTGAATAAATGTAAATGAAATAATAATTTGTTATACATAATCACTGTTTCCTGTGTCAGCGAGTTAGTACCAGGAGAATAGACGAGGAATGGCCTATCCAGTCATATACACATACACATGCTGAAAAATGTATGGAAGGCAAGAGCGTTATCTCGGAAAGCAAAAATGGGTATGTTTGAAGAAATAGTGGTTCCGACAGTGTTGGATGGTTGTGAGGTGTGGGCCATAGATAGAGTGGATGTGTTGGAAATGAGATGTTTGAGGACAATATGTGGTGTGAGGTGGTTTGATCCAGTAAGAAATGAAAGGGTAAGAGATGTGTGTGGTAATAAAAAGAATGGTTGAGAGAGCAGAATAGGGTGTTTTGAAATGGTTTGGTCACATGGAGAGAATGAGTGAGGAAAGATTGACCAAGAGTATATATGTGTCAGAGGTGAAGGGAACGAGGAGAAGTGGAAGACCAAATTGGAGGAGGAAAGATGGAGTGAAAAAGATTTTGAGTGATCGGGCCCTGAACATGCAGGAGGGTGAAAGTGAGTTGTGTGGGGCCTGGATGTGGAAAGGGAGCTGTGGTTTCGATGCATTATTACATGACAGCTAGAGACTGAGTGTGAACAAATGTGGCCTTTGTTGTCTTTTGCTAGCGCTACCTTGCGCACATGAGGGGGGAAGGGGTAGTTATTTCATGTGTGGCGGGGTGGCGATGGGAATGAATAAAGGCAGACAGTATGAATTATGTACATGTGTATATATGTGTATGTCTGTGTGTGTATATATATGTATACGTTGAGATGTATAGGTATGTATATGTGTGTGATGACGTATATGTATATACATGTGTATGTGGGTGGGTTGAGCCATTCTTTCGTCGTGTTTCCTTGCCCTGCCTCACTAACGCGGGAGACAGCAGCAAAGCAAAATAAATAGAATGAATAAGTATGGGAGATGTATAAAAGAAAGAGACAGGAGGTCAGGAGAAAGGTGCAAGAGGTGAAAAAAGGGCAAATGAGACTTGGGGTGAGAGAGTATCATTAAATTTTAGGGGGAATAAAAAGATGTTCTGGAAGGAGGTAAATAAAGTGTGCAAGACAGGGAGCAAATGGGAACTTCAGTGAAGGGCGCTAATGGGGAGGTGATAACAAGTAGTGGTGATGTGAGAAGGAGATGGAGTGAGTATTTTGAAGGTTTGTTGAATGTGTTTGATGATAGAGTGGCAGATATAGGGTGTTTTGGTCGAGGTGGTGTGCAAAGTGAGAGGGTTAGGGAAAATGATTTGGTAAACAGAGAAGAGGTAGTAAAAGCTTTGCGGAAGATGAAAGCCGGCAAGGCAGCAGGTTTGGATGGTATTGCAGTGGAATCTATTAAAAAAGGGGGTGACTATTGTTGACTGGTTGGTAAGGTTATTTAATGTATGTATGACTCATGGTGAGGTGCCTGAGGATTGGCGGAATGCGTGCATGGTGCCATTGTACAAAGGCAAAGGGGATAAGAGTGAGTGCTCAAATTACAGAGGTATAAGTTTGTTGAGTATTCCTGGTAAATTATATGGAAGGGTATTGATTGAGAGGGTGAAGGCATGTACAGAGCATCAGATTGGGGAAGAGCAGTGTGGTTTCAGAAGTGGTAGAGGATGTGTGGATCAGGTGTTTGCTTTGAAGAATGTATGTGAGAAATACTTAGAAAAGCAAATGGACTTGTATGTAGCATATTTGGATCTGGAGAAGGCATATGATAGAGTTGATAGAGATGCTCTGTGGAAGGTATTAAGAATATATGGTGTGGGAGGCAAGTTGTTAGAAGCAGTGAAAAGTTTTTATCGAGGATGTAAGGCATGTGTACGTGTAGGAAGAGAGGAAAGTGATTGGTTCTCAGTGAATGTAGGTTTGCGGCAGGGTTGTGTGATGTCTCCATGGTTGTTTAATTTGTTTATGGATGGGGTTGTTAGGGAGGTGAATGCAAGAGTTTTGGAAAGAGGGGCAAGTATGCAGTCTGTTGTGGATGAGAGAGCTTGGGAAGTGAGTCAGTTGTTGTTTGCTGATGATACAGCGCTGGTGGCTGATTCATGTGAGAAACTGCAGAAGCTGGTGACTGAGTATGGTAAAGTGTGTGAAAGAAGAAAGTTAAGAGTAAATGTGAATAAGAGGAAGGTTATTAGGTACAGTAAGGTTGAGGGTCAAGTCAATTGGGAGGTAAGTTTGAATGGAGAAAAACTGGAGGAAGTAAAGTGTTTTAGATATCTGGGAGTGGATCTGGCAGCGGATGGAACCATGGAAGCAGAAATGAATCATAGGGTGGGGGAGGGGGCAAAAATCCTGGGAGCCTTGAAGAATGTGTGGAAGTCGAGAACATTATCTCTGAAAGCAAATATGGGTATGTTTGAAGGAATAGTGGTTCCAACAATGTTGTATGGTTGCGAGGCGTGGGCTATGGATAGAGTTGTGCGCAGGAGGGTGGATGTGCTGGAAATGAGATGTTTGAAGACAGTGTGTGGTGTCAGGTGGTTTGATCGAGTAAGTAACGTAAGGGTAAGAGAGATGTATGGAAATAAAAAGAGCGTGGTTGAGAGAGCAGAAGAGGGTGTTTTGAAATGGTTTGGGCACATGGAGAGAATGAGTGAGGAAAGATTGACCAAGAGGATATATGTGTCGGAGGTGGAGGGAACGAGGAGAAGTGGGAGACCAAATTGGAGGTGGAAAGATGGAGTGAAAAAGGTTTTGAGTGATCGGGGCCTGAACATGCAGGAGGGTGAGAGGCGGGCAAGGAATAGAGTGAATTGGATCGATGTGGTATACCTGGGTTGACGTGCTGTCAGTGGATTGAATCAGGGCATGTGAAGCGTCTGCGGTAAACCATGGAAAGTTGTGTGGGGCCTGGATGTGGAAAGGGAGCTGTGGTTTCGAGCATTATTGCATGACAGCTAGAGACTGAGTGTGAACGAATGGGGCCTTTGTTTTCTTTTCCTAGCGCTACTTCACACACATAAGGGGGGAGGAGGGTGGTATTCCATGTGTGGCGAGGTGGCGATGGAAATGAATAAAGGCACACAGTGTGAATTGTGTGCATGGGTATATATGTATGTGTCTGTGTGTGTATATATATATATATATATATATATATGTACATTGAGATGTTTAGGTATGTTTATTTGCATGTGTGGACGTGTATATATATACATGTGTATGGGGGTGGGTTGGGTCATTTCTTTCGTCTGTTTCTTTGCGCTACCTCGCAAACGCGGGAGACAGCGACAAAGCAAAAATAAAAAAAAGCAAAATTTTTTCTTTCAAGCTATTCGCCATTTCCCGCATTAGCAAGGTAGCGTTAAGAACAGAGGACTGGGCTTTTGAGGGAATATCCTCACCTGGCCCCCTTCTCTGTTCTTTCTTTTGGAAAAAAAAAAGGGAGGATTTCCAGCCCCCGCTCCCTCCCCTTTTAATCGCCTTCTACGACACGCAGGGAATACGTGGGAAGTATTCTTTCTCCCCTGTCCCCAGGAGGCATATATATATATATATATATATATATATATATATATATATATATATATATATATATATATATATATATATATCAAACCACCTCACACCACACATTGTCCTCAAACATCTCATTTCCAGCACATCCATCCTCCTGTGCACAACTCTATCCATAGCCCACGCCTCGCAACCATGCAACATCGTTGGAACCACTATTCCTTCAAACATACCCGTTTTTGCTTTCCGAGATAATGTTCTCGACTTCCACACATTCTTCAAGGCTCCCAGGATTTTCGCCCCCTCCCCCACCCTATGATCCACTTCCACTTCCATGGTTCCATCCGCTGCCAGATCCACTCCCAGATATCTAAAACACTTTACTTCCTCCAGTTTTTCTCCATTCAAACTTACCTCCCAACTGACTTGACCCTCAACCCTACTGTACCTAATAACCTTGCTCTTATTCACGTTTACTCTTAACTTTCTTCTTTCACACACTTTACCAAACTCAGTCACCAGCCTCTGCAGTTTCTCACATGAATCAGCCACCAGCGCTGTATCATCAGCGAACAACAACTGACTCACTTCCCAAGCTCTCTCATCCCCAACAGACTTCATACTTGCCCCTCTTTCCAAAACTCTTGCATTCACCTCCCTAACAACCCCATCCATAAACAAATTAAACAACCATGGAGACATCACACACCCCTGCCGCAAACCTACATTCACTGAGAACCAATCACTTTCCTCTCTTCCTACACGTACACATGCCTTACATCCTCGATAAAAACTTTTCACTGCTTCTAACAATGTGCCTCCCACACCATATATTCTTAATACCTTCCACAGAGCATCTCTATCAACTCTATCATATGCCTTCTCCAGATCCATAAATGCTACATACAAATCCATTTGCTTTTCTAAGTATTTCTCACATACATTCTTCAAAGCAAACACCTGATCCACACATCCTCTACCACTTCTGAAACCACACTGCTCTTCCCCAATCTGATGCTCTGTACATGCCTTCACCCTCTCAATCAATACCCTCCCATATAATTTGCCAGGAATACTCAACAAACTTATACCTCTGTAATTTGAGCACTCACTCTTATCCCCTTTGCCTTTGTACAATGGCACTATGCACGCATTCCGCCAATCCTCAGGCACCTCACCATGAGTCATACATACATTAAATAACCTTACCAACCAGTCAACAATACAGTCACCCCCTTTTTTAATAAATTCCACTGCAATACCATCCAAACCTATCGCTGTCTCCCACGTTTGAGAGGTAGCGCAAGGAAACAGACGAAAAAAATGTCCCAACCCACCCCCATACACATGTATATACATACACGTCCACACATGCAAATATACATACCCATACATCTCAATGTACACATATATATACACACACAGACACCTATATATATACACATGCACACAATTCACACTGTCTGCCTTTATTCATTCCCATCGCCACCTTGCCATACATGGAATACCATCCCCCTCCCCCCTCATGTGTGCGAGGTAGCGCTAGGAAAAGACAACAAAGGCCCCATTCGTTCACACTCAGTCTCTAGCTGTCATGTTATAATGCCCGAAACCACAGCTCCCTTTCCACATCCAGGCCCCACACAACTTTCCATGGTTTACCCCAGACGCTTCACCTGCCCTGATTCAATCCATTGACAGCACTTCGACCCCGGTATACCACATCGATCCAATTCACTATTCCTTGCCCTCCTTTCACCCTCTTGCATGTTCAGGCCCCGACCACTCAAAATCTTTTTCACTCCATCTTTCCACCTCCAATTTGGTCTCCCACTTCTCCTCATTCCCTCCACCTCCGACACATATATCCTCTTGGTCTGTCTTTCCTCCCTCATTCTCTCCATGTGCCCAAACCATTTCAAAACACCCTCTTCTGCTCTCTCAACCACGCTCTTTTTATTTCCACACATCTCTCTTTCCCTTACATTACTTACTGGATCAAACTACCTGACACCACATATTGTCCTCAAACATCTCATTTCCAGCACATCCACCCTCCTGCACACAACTCTATCCATAGCCCATGCCTCGCAACCATACAACATTGTTGGAACCACTATTCCTTCAAACATACCCATTTTTGCTTTCTGAGATAATGTTCTCAACTTCCACACATTCTTCAAGGCTCCCAGGATTTTTGCCCCCTCCCCCACCCTATGATTCACTTCCACTTCCATGGTTCCATCCGCTGCCAAATCCACTCCCAGATATCTAAAACACTTTACTTCCTCCCGTTTCTCTCCATTCAAACTTACCTCCCAATTGACTTGACCCTCAACCCTACTGTATCTAATAACCTTGCTCTTATTCACATTTACTCTTAACTATCTTCTTTCACGCACTTTACCATACTCAGTCACCAGCTTCTGCAGTTTCTCACATGAATCAGCCACCAGCGCTGAATCATCAGCGAACAACAACTGACTCACTTCCCAAGCTCTCTCATCCCCAACAGACTTCATACTTGCCCCTCTTTCCAAAACTCTTGCATTCACCTCCCTAACAACGCCATCCATAAACAAATTAAACAACCATGGAGACATCACACACCCCTGCCGCAAACCTACATTCACTGAGAACCAATCACTTTCCTCTCTTCCTACACGTACACATGCCTTACATCCTCGATAAAAACTTTTCACTGCTTCTAACAACTTGCCTCCCACACCATATATTCTTATACCTTCCACAGAGCATCTCTATCAACTCTATCATATGCCTTCTCCAGACCCATAAATGCTACATACTAATCCATTTGCTTTTCTAAGTATTTCTCACATACATTCTTCAAAGCAAACACCTGATCCACACATCCTCTACCACTTCTGAAACCACACTGCTCTTCCCTAATCTGATGCTCTGTACATGCCTTCACCCTCTCAATCAATACCCTCCCATATAATTTATATATATGAATTATCCCTAGGGATAGGGGAGAAAGAATACTTCCCACGTATTCCATGTGTGTCGTAGAAGGTGACTAAAAGGGGAGGGAGCAGGTGGCTGGAAATCTCTCTCTCTCTCTCTCTCTCTCTCTCTCTCTCTCTCTCTCTCTCTCTCTCTCCTCTCTCTCTCTCTCTCTCTCTCTCTCTCTCTCTCCTCTCTCTCTCTCCCTCTCTCTCTCTCTCCTCTCTCCTCTCTCTCTCTCTCTCTCTCTCTCTCTCTCTCTCTCTCTCTCTCCTCTCTCTCCTCTCTCTCTCTCTCTCTCTCTCTCTCTCTCTCTCTCTCTCTCTCTCTCTCTCTCTCCCTCCCTCTCTCTCTCCTCCCTCTCTCTCTCTCTCTCTCTCTCTCTCTCTCTCTCTCTCTCTCTCTCTTCTTTTTCAAAGGGAGAACAGAGAAGGGCTGGGTTGTGGATGTTCCCTCAAAGGCCCAGTCCACTGTTCTTAACGCTACCTCGCTGATGCGGGAAATGGTGAATAGTATGAAAGAAAGAAATGTATAAAAATATTCTATATATTCATTTATTATACTTTATCATTGTCTCCCGTGTTAGTGAGGTAGTGCAAGGAAACAGACGAAAGAATGGCCCAACCCACCCACATACACACGTATATACATACACGTCCACACATGCAAATATACATACCTATACATCTCAACGTATACATATATATACATTCACAGACATATACATATATACACATGTACATAATTCATACTGTTTACCCTTATTCATTCCCGTCGCGACCCCGCCACACATGAAATGGAAACCCCCTCCCCCCGCATGTGCGCAAGGTAGCGCTTGGAAAAGTCAACAAAGGCCACATTCGTTCACACTCAGTCTCTAGCTGTCATGTATAATGCACTGAAACCACAGCTCCCTTTCCACATCCAGGCCCCACAAATCTTTTCATGGTTTACCCCAGATGCTTCACATACCTTGGTTCAATCCATTGACAGCATGTTGACCCCGGTATACCACATCGTTACGATTCACTATTCCTTGCCCTCCTTTCACCCTCTTGCATGTTCAGGCCCCGACCACTCAAAATCTTTTTCACTCCATCTTTCCACCTCCAATTTGGTCTCCCACTTCTCCTCATTCCCTCCACCTCCGACACATATATCCTCTTGGTCTGTCTTTCCTCCCTCATTCTCTCCATGTGCCCAAACCATTTCAAAACACCCTCTTCTGCTCTCTCAACCACGCTCTTTTTATTTCCACACATCTCTCTTTCCCTTACATTACTTACTGGATCAAACTACCTGACACCACATATTGTCCTCAAACATCTCATTTCCAGCACATCCACCCTCCTGCACACAACTCTATCCATAGCCCATGCCTCGCAACCATACAACATTGTTGGAACCACTATTCCTTCAAACATACCCATTTTTGCTTTCTGAGATAATGTTCTCAACTTCCACACATTCTTCAAGGCTCCCAGGATTTTTGCCCCCTCCCCCACCCTATGATTCACTTCCACTTCCATGGTTCCATCCGCTGCCAAATCCACTCCCAGATATCTAAAACACTTTACTTCCTCCCGTTTCTCTCCATTCAAACTTACCTCCCAATTGACTTGACCCTCAACCCTACTGTATCTAATAACCTTGCTCTTATTCACATTTACTCTTAACTATCTTCTTTCACGCACTTTACCATACTCAGTCACCAGCTTCTGCAGTTTCTCACATGAATCAGCCACCAGCGCTGAATCATCAGCGAACAACAACTGACTCACTTCCCAAGCTCTCTCATCCCCAACAGACTTCATACTTGCCCCTCTTTCCAAAACTCTTGCATTCACCTCCCTAACAACGCCATCCATAAACAAATTAAACAACCATGGAGACATCACACACCCCTGCCGCAAACCTACATTCACTGAGAACCAATCACTTTCCTCTCTTCCTACACGTACACATGCCTTACATCCTCGATAAAAACTTTTCACTGCTTCTAACAACTTGCCTCCCACACCATATATTCTTAATACCTTCCACAGAGCATCTCTATCAACTCTATCATATGCCTTCTCCAGATCCATAAATGCTACATACTAATCCATTTGCTTTTCTAAGTATTTCTCACATACATTCTTCAAAGCAAACACCTGATCCACACATCCTCTACCACTTCTGAAACCACACTGCTCTTCCCTAATCTGATGCTCTGTACATGCCTTCACCCTCTCAATCAATACCCTCCCATATAATTTATATATATGAATTATCCCTAGGGATAGGGGAGAAAGAATACTTCCCACGTATTCCATGTGTGTCGTAGAAGGTGACTAAAAGGGGAGGGAGCAGGTGGCTGGAAATCCTCTCTCTCTCTCTCTCTCTCTCTCTCTCTCTCTCTCTCTCTCTCTCTCTCTCTCTCTCTCTCTCTCTCTCTCTCTCTCTCTCTCTCTCTCTCTCTCTCTCTCCCTCTCTCTCTCTCTCTCTCTCCTCTCTCTCTCTCTCTCTCTCTCTCTCTCTCTCTCTCTCTCTCTCTCTCTCTCTCTCTCTCTCTCCCTCTCTCTCTCTCTCTCTCTCTCTCTCTCTCTCTCTCTCTCTCTCTCTCTCTCTCTCCCTCCCTCTCTCTCTCCCTCCCTCTCTCTCTCTCTCTCTCTCTCTCTCTCTCTCTCTCTCTCTCTCTCTCTTTTTTCAAAGGGAGGAACAGAGAAGGGCTGGGTGTGGATGTTCCCTCAAAGGCCCAGTCCACTGTTCTTAACGCTACCTCGCTGATGCGGGAAATGGTGAATAGTATGAAAGAAAGAAATGTATAAAAATATTCTATATATTCATTTATTATACTTTATCATTGTCTCCCGTGTTAGTGAGGTAGTGCAAGGAAACAGACGAAAGAATGGCCCAACCCACCCACATACACACGTATATACATACACGTCCACACATGCAAATATACATACCTATACATCTCAACGTATACATATATATACATTCACAGACATATACATATATACACATGTACATAATTCATACTGTTTACCCTTATTCATTCCCGTCGCGACCCCGCCACACATGAAATGGAAACCCCCTCCCCCCGCATGTGCGCAAGGTAGCGCTTGGAAAAGTCAACAAAGGCCACATTCGTTCACACTCAGTCTCTAGCTGTCATGTATAATGCACTGAAACCACAGCTCCCTTTCCACATCCAGGCCCCACAAATCTTTTCATGGTTTACCCCAGATGCTTCACATACCTTGGTTCAATCCATTGACAGCATGTTGACCCCGGTATACCACATCGTTACGATTCACTCTATTTCTTGCACGTCTTTCACCCTCCTGCATGTTCAGGCCCTGATCACTCAAAATTTTTCTCACTCCATCTTTCCATCTCCAATTTGGTCTCCCACTTATCCCCGTTCCCTCCAACTCTGACACATATATCCTCTTTGTCAATCTTTCGTCACTCATTCTCTCCATGTGACCAAACCATTTCAAAACACCCTCTTCTGCTCTCTCAACCACTCTCTTTTTACTACCACACAACTCTCTTACCCTTTCATTACTTACTCGATCAAACCACCTCTCACCACATATTGTCCTCAAACATCCCATTTCCAGAACATCCACTCTCCTCCGCACAACCCTATCTATAGCCCACACCTCGCAATCATACAACATTGTTGGAATCACTATTCCTTCAAACATACTCATTTTTGCTTTCCAAGATAATGTTCTTGACTTCCACACACTTTTCAACACTCCCAGAACTTTCGCACCCTCCCCCACCCTATGATTCACTCCCGCTTCCATGGATCCATCCGCTGCCAAATCCACTCCCAGATATCTAAAACACTTCACTTCCTCCAGTTTTTCTCCATTCAAACTTACCTCCCACTTGACTTGTCCCTCAACCCTACTGTACCTAATAACCTTGCTCTTATTCACATTTACTCTCAGCTTTCTTCTTTCACACACTTTACCAAACTCAGTTACCAGCTTCTGCAGTTTCTCACCCGAATCAGCCACCAACGCTGTATCATCAGCGAACAACAATTGACTCACTTCCGAAGCTCTCTCATCCACAACAGACTGCGTACTTGCAATTCTATCCAATTCTCCTCCCTAACAACCTCATTCATAAACAAATTAAACAAGCATGTAGACATCACACACCCATGCTGCAAACCAACATTCACTGAGAACTAATCACTTTTTCCTCTCTTCCTACTCGTACACATGCCTTACATTCTCGATAAAAAACTTTTCACTGCCTCTAACAACTTGCCTCCCACACCATATATTCTTAATATCTTCCGCAGAGCATCTCTGTCCACTCTATCATATGCCTTCTCCAGATCCATAAATGCTACATACAAATCCATTTACTTTTCTAAGTATTTCTCATACATTCTTCAAAGCAAACACCTGATCCACACATCCTATACCACCTGTGAAACCACACTGCTCTTCCCCACTCTGAGGCTCTGTATGTGCCTTCACCCTCTCAATCAATACCCTTCCATATAATTTACCAGGAATACTCAACAAACTTATACCTGTGTAATTTGAGCACTCACTTTTATCCCCTTTGCCTTTGTACATTGGCACTTATGGAAGCATTATACTGTCGCTGATGGAAGCATTATACTTTGTCGCTGTCTTCCGCGTTGGCTACGCAGTGCAAGGAAATAGATGAAAGAATGGCCCAACCCACCCGCATATACATGTATATACATACACGTCCACACGCACATATACTTACCTATACATCTCAACGTATACGTATATATACACACACAGACATATACATATATACACATATACATAATTCATACTGTATGCACTTATTCATTCCCGTCACCATCCCAACACACATGAAATGACAACCACTTCCCCCCCCCCCCCCACATGTACGTGGGGTAGCAACAGGAAAAGAGAACAAAGGCCACATTCATTCATACTCAGCCGTTAGCTGTCATGTATAATGCGCCGAAACCACAGCTCCCTTTCCACATCCAGGCCCCACAAAACTCTCCATGGTTTACCCCATACACTTCACATGCCCAGTTCAATCCACTGACAGGAAATCAACCCCGATATACCACATCATTCTAATTCACTTTATTACTTGTACGCCTTTCACCCTCCTGCATGTTTAGGCCCCGATCACTCAAAATCTTTTTCACTCCATCTTTCCACCTCCAATTTGGTCTTCCACTTCTCGTTCCCTCCACCTCTGACACATATATCCTCATGGTCAATCTTTCTTCACTCATTCTCTCCTTGTGACCACACCATTTCAAAACACCCTGTTCTGCTCTCTCAACCACACACTTTTTTATTCCCACACATCTCTCTTACCTTTTCATTACTTAATCGATCAAACCACCTCACACCACATATTGTCCTTAAACATCTCATTTCCAGCACATCCACCCTCCTCCGCACAACTCTGTCTATAGACCACGCCTCACAACCACATATCATTGTTGGAACCACTATTCCTTCAAACATACCTAGTTTTGCTTTCTGAGATAACCTTCTCGCCTTCCACACATTCTTCAGCGCTCCTAGAACTTTCGCCCCCTCCCCCCCATGACTCACTTCTGCTTCCATGGTTCCATATGCTGCCACATCCACTCCCCGATATCTAAATATCAGTATATTTATTTATTATTTATTACACTTTGTCATTGTCTTCCGTGTTAGCGAGGTACCGCAAGGAAATAGACGAAAGAATGGCCCAACCCATGCACATACAATGTATATACATACACGTCCACCCATGCACATATACATACCTATACATCTCAATGTATACATGTATATACACACACAAACACATATACATATATACACATGTACATAAATTCATACTGTTTGCCTTTATTCATTCCCGTCGCCATCCCACCACACGTGAAATGACAGCCCCCTCCCACCCACATGTTCGTGAGGTAGCACTAGGAAAAGACAACAAAGGCCACATTCGTTCACACTCAGTCTCTAGCTGTCATGTATAATGCATGGAAACCTCAGCTCCCTTTCCACATCCAGGCCCCACAGAACTTTCCATGGTTTACCCCAGATGCTTCCCATACCCTGGTTCAATCCATTGACAGTATGTTGACCCTGGTGTACCACATCGTTCCAATTCACTCTATTCCTTGCACGCCTTTCACCCTCCTGAATGTTCAGGCCCCGATCACTCAAAATTTTTTTCACTCCATCTTTCCACTGTCAATTTGGTCTCCCACTTCTCCTTGATCCCACTTTCTCTGACACATATATCTTTGTCAATCTTTCCTCACTCATTCTCTCCATGTGACCAAACCATTTCAAAACACCCTCGTCTGCTGTCTTACCCTTTCATTACTTACTCGATCAAACCACCTCACGTCACATATTGTCTTCAAACATCTCATTTCCAGAACATCCACCCCCCTCCGCACAACTCTACCTATTGTCCACGCCTCTCAACCATATAACATTGTTGGAACCACTATTCCTTCAAACATATCCGTTTTTGCTTTCCAAGATAATGTTCTCGACTTCCACATATTTTTCAACATTCCCAGAACTTTTGCCCCCTCCCCCACCGTATGATTCACTTCTACTTCCATGGTTCCATCCGCTGCCAAATCCACTCCCAGATATCTAAAACACTTCACTTCCTCCAGTTTTTCTCCATTCAAACTTACCTCCCAATTGACTTGTCCCTCAACCCTATTGTACTTAATAACCTTGCTGTTGTTCACATTTATTCTCAGCTTTCTTCTTTCACATGCCTTACCAAACTCAGTCACCACCTTCTGCAGTTTCTCTCCCCAATCAGCCACCAGCGCTGTATCATCAGCAAACAACAACTGACTCACTTCCCAAACTCTCTCATCCACAACAGACTGCATACTTGCCCTTCTTTCCAAAACTGTTGCATTCACTTCCCTAACAATCCCATCCATAAACATATTAAACAACCATGTAGACATCATGCACCCCTGCCGCAAACCAACATTCACAGAGAACCAATCACTTTCCTCTTTTCCTGGGCATACACATGCCTTACATCCTCGATAAAAACTTTTCACTGCTTCTAACAACTTGCCTTCCACACCATATATTCTTAATACCTTCCACAGAGCATATCTATCAACTCTATCATATGCCTTCTCCAGATCCATAAATGCTACATACAAATCCATTTACTTTTCTAAGTATTTCTCACATACATTCTTCAATGGAAACACCTGATCCACACATCCTCTACCACTTCTGAAACCACACTGCTCTTCCCCAATCTGATGCTCTGTATATGCCTTCACCCTCTCAATCAATACCCTCCCATATAATTTCCTAGGAGTACTCAACAAACATGTACCTCTGTAATTTGAGCACTCACTCTTATCCCCTTTGCCTTTGTGCAATGGCGCTATGCAAGCATTGCCCGTATAACCACATATACATACATATATATATCACCATATACCCACATATACATATATACACATGCACATATTCATACTTGATTGTCTTCATCCATTCCTTTCGCTACCCTACCCCACAGGAAGCAGAACTGTTACCCCTTGCTTCAGCTGAGCAGGGCCAGGAAAACAACCAAAAAGGCCACATTTGTTCACACTCATTCTCTAGCTGTCATGTGTAATGCACCAAAACTACAGCTCCGTATCCACATCCAGGCCCCACAAACCTTTCCATGGTTTACACCAGATGTTTCACATGTCCTGATTTGGTCCATTGACAGCATATTGACCCCAGTATACCACATTGTTCCAAGTCACTTTATTCCTTGCATGCCTCTCACCCTCCTGTATGTTCAGGTTCTGATTGCTCAAAATCTTTTTCACTCCATCTTTTCACCTCCAATTTGGAATCCCACTTCTCCTTGATCCCTCGACACATTTAATGTCTTTGTCAACCTTTTCTTACTTATTCTCATATGTCTGAAGCATTTCAACACACCCTCTTCTGCTCTCTCAACTACACCCTTTTTATTACCACACATCTCTCTTTCCCTTTCTTTACTTACTGGATCAAACCACCTCACACCATGTATTGTCCTCAGACATTTCATTATCAACACATCCACCCTCCTCTGTACAACCCGATCTATAGCCCATGCCTCGCAACCATATGATATTGTTGGAAGTATTATTTCTTCGAACATACCCATTTTGCTCCGAGATAATGTTCCCTTTCTACACATTCTTCATTGCTCCCAGAACCTTCACCCCTTTCCACAACCTGTGACTCACTTCCTAAGTTCCTTTCACTGCCAAGTCCATTCCCAAATATCTAAAACACTTCAATTCCTCCAATTTTTCTCCATTCAAACTTACATCCCAATTAACTTGTCCCACAACCCTACTGAACCTAATAACCTTGCTCATATTCACATTTACTCTCAACTTTCTCCTTTCACACTCTTTTCCAAACTCAGTCACTAACTTCTGCAGTTTCTCACTTGAATTGGCCACCAGTGGTGTATCATTGGTAAACAGCAACTGACTCACTTTCCAGGCCCTTTCATCCCCAGCAGACTACATACTCGCTTGTCTCTCCAAAACTCATGCATTTACCTCCCTAACCACCCCATCCATAAACAAATTTAACAACCATGGGGACATCACACACCCCTGCTGCAGGCCGACCTTCGCTGGGTACCAATCACTCTCCTCTCTTCCTACTTGTACACATACCTTACATCCTTGATATAAACTTTTCACTGCTTCTAGGAGCTTACCTCCCACACCATATACTCTTAAGACCTTCCTCAAAACATCTCTATTAACCCTATCATATGCTTTCTTCAGAACCATAAATGCTACATTCAGGTCCATCTGTTTTTCTATTTTTCATACGCATTCTTCAAAGCAAACACCTGATCCTCACATCCTCTGCCACTTCTGAAACCATGCTGGCTTCAACCTCTTTATACCCTCCCATACAATTTTCCAGTAATGCTAGACAAACTTATACGTATAGTCTGTAGTTTGAACACACCTTTATCCCCTTTGCATTTGTACAATGGCACTATACATGCATTCTGCAAATCCAGTGGCACTTCACCTTGATGCATACATACATTGAATATCCTTACCAACCAATGAACAGCACAGTCATCCAGATACCCATTTTATTGACCAACTCTAGGGGTGGATGAACAGCTAGGATGAGTGTGGACCTATTATTACAACCAGGATTTGAACCTATGCGCTCGACCCTGGGTGGCCCGTGAATGCATCAGTCAGGAATGCTAACCGCTACACCACATGAGTTTATTAAGTTAAGTTATCCCTGAAGAATGGATGGGTGATATCTTGGGTGTTGGGTAAAGTCTGGGATTGATTAGAGGATAAGAGCTTAGGAAGGAGTAGCACTACTGTTGAAACTGGAGTTGTGGGAGGGTGTGATAGAGGGTAAGGAAGTAAATTTGAGTTTGATATGGGTAAAACTGAAAGTGGATGGTAAGAGGTGGGTGATTATTGGTGTTATGCACCTGGCCATGAGAAGAAAGATCATGAGAGGCAAGTGTTTTGGAAGCAGCTGAGTGAGTGTATCAGCAGTTTTGATGTATGAGACCTGGTGGTAGTGATGGGTGATTTGAATGTGAAGTGAAGAGGCTGTTGAGGGTATCACTGGGGCTCATGAGGTACTCAGTGTTGTGAATGGAAATAGTGAAGTTTGTGGAGTAATGTGCTAAAAAAAAAACTGGTGATTGGGAATACTTTGTTTAGAAAGGGATATACTCAAGTTTACATATGTAAGTGGGAGAGATGGTCCCCAGGCATTATTAGATTATATGATAATTGATAGGCATGTAAAAGAGAGACTTTTGGCCGTAAATGTGCTGAGAGGTGCAGCTGGTGGGATGTTTGATCACCATCTTATGAATGCAAGGGTAAAAATTTGAAAGACTGCCTGGAAAGTGAGTCACTAGTTTGTTGATGATACAGCATTGGGGGCAGATTTGAGTTAGAAACTACAGAAGTTGATGACTGACTTTGGAAGTGTGTGAAAGGAGAAAGTTGAGAGTAAATGTGAATAAAAGCAAGGTTTAACAGTGTTCTGGGACAAGGTGGTTGGGAGCTAAATTTGAATGAGAAATATTGGAGGAAGTTAAGTATTTTAGATATCTGGGAGTGGACATGGCAGTGAATGGAACCATGGAAGTGGAAATGAGTCTTAGGGTAGGGGAGGGGGCAAAGTTTCTGGAAGCACAGAAGAATGTGTAGAAAGAGAGAATGTTATCAGGTAGGGAAAAAATGGGTATGTTTGAAGGAATAGTAGTTCCAACAATAATTAATGGTTGCGAGGTATGGGCTATAGATAGGGTTGTACAGAGGAGGATAGATGTGTTGAAAATGAAATGTTTGATGACAGTATGTGGTGTCAGGAGGTTTGATCAACTAAGTAATAAAAGGGTGAGAATGATGTGTGGTAATAAAAAGACTGTTGTTGATAGAGTAGAGGAGGGTTTATTGAAATGGTTTGAACATATGGAGAGAATGAGTGAGGAAAGGTTGACAAACATGATGTATGGGTCAGTATTGGAGGGAACTAGGAGAACTGGGTGACCAAATTGGAGATGGAAGGATGGAGTGCAAAAGATTTTGAGCTATTAGCACCTGAACATGCAGGAAGGTGAAAAGCATACATAGAATTGTGAATTGGAATGATGTGTTGTACTGGGGTCAATTTGCCATCAGTGGATTGAAGCAGAGCATGTAAAATGTCCAGGGTAAACCATAGAAAGGTCTGTGGGAACTGTGGTTTTGGTGCTTTAAACATGACAGCTTGTGTATAGAAAACTGTTGATATATAAGTTGAATAGGGTAACTTGTAACTTGCATGAAAATAACAATAACACATTTACATTTAAATGCATTTGTCAGTTTTATTTGATAATCAGAACAGTGAGAAAATACTTAACCTAATTTCACTGTCAACCATACTTACATGAGCTCAGCATAGTGACAACAACTGTACCTGGATAAGTTTCCTCTTCCTGACCTCATTCAAATTGGATGGCATTTACTTTTGGTATGCAAAGATACCTTATTTGGTAGGCAGCTGTGATTAGCCAGAAAAATCCTGTCTTGTCAGTTACCCAGCATTCCTGCAGAGTGCACTCACTACTTTAGCATCAATTATGCAGCTGTCTTGTAAATTTGTGATTGTCTCATAGGCATTGATTATAATAATTTTGATTTAGTGGATGTTGATCTGTTTTCATTTTAGAATGTTTTTTTATTGTAAGAAAGTGATCTTCTTTATGATATAGAGGAACAAGTTGCAATTCTTCAGAGGATTGTACATTCACAATGTTATTCACTTTTTTCCTTCAGTTACTCTTTCCAATATATATTGTGTGATGATTGGACCATCTTTCTGTATATCATGATCTTTTGGTCATCTTTTATGGTGATGATCAGGTAGAGTTTGGTAACCTTTTGCAGGGGTCTTAGAATCATCTCTCAGATAAGATTAATTGGATAGATATAGTACATGGGGTGATTTACTGTCAGTGGGGTGCATCAGGATAAATGGTCCAAAAAAGAAAGCTGTGGAATAGTTTTGGCATGCTCTTTTTTCTGTATTTTACATGACGGCTAGAGAGTGGACATGTGCAAATAATACCATTTTTTTTTTTTTTAATTGAGACATTTGTGTATAATTTTTTTCATTTCCCTGTTTATTACTTTTTATTTCATCATTCCTAATCATTCATGGCTATTTTGTATTTGGGCAGGTGCTGGATGTGGAGACCCGCAAAGTGAAGGCTGTTAAGTTGGTGGACTTGAAGGGCTTGGACAATTCTACATTGAACTCGTACAAGAATGAGATCTCCATCTTGCAAAGACTGCAGTGGTCGGATAGAGTGATCCGACTATATGATTAGTAAGTGTTCTGCTTTGGTTAGTTGTATTGTAGTCATAGCTTTATATGCATATATAAAGCCAATGGATGTCATTTATATCGAATTATTTTCAGGTTCTCCCAGAGATATTTGTAGAGATGTTGAAGAGCTGTTGGTGTGTTAACGTAAGGTAGGGCAACTTGGATTGGTGTGATGTATGTGTGGTAAAATGGTTTTGAGGGCAGATTGGTTCATTAGTTAAACCTTGTGCCATCATTAGTTGGGGATTTGGTATCAGATGCAGCAGCCTAGCTAAGTGGACCCTGAGTTGTGCTAGTTTCCTCATGCCGGTTACATCTTAAGGTCGAGGCACTAAAAGCTAAGATGCAGCAATGGTGTTCCAGTTGTGGAGATAATTTTGTTGTGGCCACCCCCTTGAGGGAGCTCCCACAGGGAATAGGCATTAAAGTTTGACATATCTAAAAGGGGAAGTGTCAGTGTTCCATTTTGCTGTTGTTGGATGAATTAAGCTACAGAATCATTAAGAGAGTATTTTTATGTAGAAATATTAATTTTTATTTTTTAGTGATGAGGGTGGATAACCATACAGGCAGAGGTGTGAGGGATGTTCTTGGGCTGTGATTCTGGTTACATGTCTAAGTGTTAATGTATTGTGTGTTTTTATTTTTGACATATAGGTGGTTGATGGGTTTAGTCATTATACATTATAATAGCAAAATTATTAGGTTCAGTAGGGTTGAGGGACAATTTAATTGGGATGTGAGTTTGATTTGAGAAAAGCTGGAGGAAGTGAAGTGTTTTAGATATCTGGGAGTGGACCTAGCAGTGAATGGAACTATGAAATCGGAAGTGAGTCACAGGGTGGGGGAGGGGGCAAAAGTTCTGGGAGTGATGAAAAATGTGTGGAAGGAGAGAACATTATCTCAGAGAGCAAAAATGGGTTTGTTTGAAGGAATAGTAGTTCCAACAATGTTATATGCAAGGCATGGGCTATAGATAAGGCTGTTCAGAGAAGGATGGATATGTTGGAAATGAGATGTTTGAGGACAATTGTGGTGTGAGGTGGTTTGATCAAGTAAGTAATGAAAGGGTAAGAGAGATTTTTTTTTTTTTTTAATTGAGACATTTGTGTATAATTTTTTTCATTTCCTGTTTATTACTTTTTATTTCATCATTCCTAATCATTCATGGCTATTTTGTATTTGGGCAGGTGCTGGATGTGGAGACCCGCAAAGTGAAGGCTGTTAAGTTGGTGGACTTGAAGGGCTTGGACAATTCTACATTGAACTCGTACAAGAATGAGATCTCCATCTTGCAAAGACTGCAGTGGTCGGATAGAGTGATCCGACTATATGATTAGTAAGTGTTCTGCTTTGGTTAGTTGTATTGTAGTCATAGCTTTATATGCATATATAAAGCCAATGGATGTCATTTATATCGAATTATTTTCAGGTTCTCCCAGAGATATTTGTAGAGATGTTGAAGAGCTGTTGGTGTGTTACGTAAGGTAGGGCAACTTGGATTGGTGTGATGTATGTGTGGTAAAATGGTTTTGAGGGCAGATTGGTTCATTAGTTAAACCTTGTGCCATCATTAGTTGGGGATTTGGTATCAGATGCAGCAGCCTAGCTAAGTGGACCCTGAGTTGTATGTAGTTTCCTCATGCCGGTTACATCTTAAGGTCGAGGCACTAAAAGCTAAGATGCAGCAATGGTGTTCCAGTTGTGGAGATAATTTTGTTGTGGCCACCCCCTTGAGGGAGCTCCCACAGGAAATAGGCATTAAAGTTTGACATATCTAAAAGGGGAAGTGTCAGTGTTCCATTTTGCTGTTGTTGGATAATTAAGCTACAGAATCATTAAGAGAGTATTTTTATGTAGAAATATTAATTTTTATTTCTTAGTGATGAGGGTGGATAACCATACAGCAGAGGTGTGAGGGATGTTCTTGGGCTGTGATTCTGGTTACATGTCTAAGTGTTAATGTATTGTGTGTTTTTTATTTTTGACATATAGGTGGTTGATGGGTTTAGTCATTATACATTATAATAGCAAAATTATTAGGTTCAGTAGGGTTGAGGGACAATTTAATTGGGATGTGAGTTTGATATGGGTAAAACTGAAAGTGGATGGTAAGAGGTGGGTGATTATTGGTGTTATGCACCTGGCCATGAGAAGACAGATTCATGAGAGGCAAGTGTTTTGGAAGCAGCTGATGAGTGTATCAGCAGTTTTGATGTATGAGACCTGGTGGTAGTGATGGGTGATTTGAATGTGAAGTGAAGAGGCTGTTGAGGGTATCACTGGGGCTCATGAGGTACTCAGTGTTGTGAATGGAAATAGTGAAGTTTGTGGAGTAATGTGCTAAAAAAAAAACTGGTGATTGGGAATACTTTGTTTAGAAAGGGATATACTCAAGTTTACATATGTAAGTGGGAGAGATGGTCCCAGGCATTATTAGATTATATGATAATTGATAGGCATGTAAAAAGAGAGACTTTTGGCGTACATGTGCTGAGAGGTGCAGCTGGTGGGATGTTTGATCACCATCTTATGAATGCAAGGGTAAAAATTTGAAAGACTGCCTGGAAAGTGAGTCACTAGTTTGTTGATGATACAGCATTGGGGGCAGATTTGAGTTAGAAACTACAGAAGTTGATGACTGACTTTGGAAGTGTGTGAAAGGAGAAAGTTGAGAGTAAATGTGAATTAGAGCAAGGTTATTAGGTACAGTAAGGTGGTGAGGGACATGTCAATTGAGAGGTAAGTTTGAATGGAGAAAAACTGGAGGAAGTGAAGTGTTTTAGAAATCTGGGAGTGGATTTGGCAGTGGATGGAACCATGGAAGCAGAAGTGAGTCACAGGGTGGGGGAGGGGGCGAAGATTCTGGGAGTGTTGAAGAGTGTGTGGAAGTCGAGAACGTTATCTTGGAAAGCAAAACTGGGTATGTTTGAAGGAATAGTGGTTCCAACAATATTATATGTTGCAAGGCATGGGCTATAGATAAGGCTGTTCAGAGAAGGATGGATATGTTGGAAATGAGATGTTTGAGGACAATTGTGGTGTGAGGTGGTTTGATCAAGTAAGTAATGAAAGGGTAAGAGAGATTTTTTTTTTTTTTTTTTTTTTTTTTTCGCTGTCTCCCGCGTTTGCGAGGTAGCGCAAGGAAACAGACGAAAGAAATGGCCCAACCCACCCCCATACACATGCCTTGATTCAATCCACTGACAGCACGGCAACCCCGGTATACCACATCGCTCCAATTCACTCTATTCTTTGCCCTCCTTTCACCCTCCTGCATGTTCAGGCCCTGATCACACAAAATCTTTTTCACTCCATCTTTCCACCTCCAATTTGGTCTCCCTCTTCTCCTCATTCCCTCCACCTCCGACACATATATCCTCTTGGTCAATCTTTCCTCACTCATTCTCTCCATGTGACCAAACCATTTCAAAACACCCTCTTCTGCTCTCTCAACCACGCTCTTTTTATTTCCACACATCTCTCTTACCCTTACGTTACTTACTCGATCAAGATGTGTGGTAATAAAAAGAGTGTGGTTGAGAGAGCAGAAGAGGGTGTTTTGAAATGGTTTGGTCTCATGGAGAGGATGAGTGAGGAAAGATTGACATAGAGGATATATTTGTCTGAGGTATAAGGAACGAGGAGAAGTTAGAGACCAAATTGGACGTGGAAGGATGGAGTGAAAAAGATTTTGAGTGATCGGGGCCTGAACATGCAGGAGGGTGAAAGGCGTGCAAGGAATAGAGTGAATTGGAACGATGTGGTGTACTGGGGTTGAAGTGCTGTCAGTGGATTAAGCCAGGGCATGTGAAGCGTCTGGGTAAATCATGGAAAGTTGTGTGGGGCCTGGATGTGGTAAGGGAACTGTGGTTTCAGTGCATTATACATGACAGCTAGAGACTGAGTCTGAACAAATTTGGCCTTTGTTGTCTTTTCCTTCTTTTCCTAGCGCTACCTCGTGCACGTGTAGGGGAAGGGGGTGTCATTTCTTGTGTGGCAGGGTTGTGACGGGAATGAATAAAGAGAGCAAGTATGAATTATGTACATGAATGTATATGTATGAGTACGTTGAAATGTATAGGTATGCATGTGTGGACGTGTATGTATATACATGTGTATGTGGGTGGATTGGGCCATTCTTTCATCTTTTTCCTTGCGCTGCCTCGCTAATGCGGGAGACAGCGACAAAGTATAATAAAAAATGATAATGATCTTGCATAAGGATAAACTTTTACCTCGTGCCTTCTCCCCATGAATGGTCAAAATTGTGTTGTGTGTGTTTGCAAACAAGTGTGTGTGAAAAGAGTGCACAACTGCTTCCAAAGACAGAATGATAATTGGAATGTATGTGAATATTTACAGTTTATTGAGAACATTACCTATGATATGTTCAGATTTATTGTATTTAAGATATGATTTTATCTTCTATATTGCTTTTATATCATAAACAGTGTTTATGAAGAAACATTATGGTTTCAAGAATTGTAGAGTATAATGAATTACAGTACATGACAAAATCTAAATTTGATATTTTCATTAGTGAGTTGAGTGGCAGCCGCTTGAACCTGGTGATGGAGAAGGGGAACTGTGATCTAGCCTCCATCTTAAACAATGTCCGGAACAAAAAGGCTTCACACATCTCCCCATTCACTATCCAACACTATTGGCATGGCATGTTGCTTGCTGTCCAGGCAATTCACAAGGAAGGTCAGTTGAAGAGTGTGATATTTTTGTCTGAGGTGCAATAATCATGTTACATACTGAAGCTGATACTCATGCTGCTGCTGCTTTTTTTTTTTTTTTTTTTCAAAGATGCACACCAACTCATGGTTTTAATGTTCACTCAGAGGAAGGTTAAAAGAACAGCATTGTCCTCTTGACCCTGACCTATGCAGCTGAGACATAGACCTGCAATGCCACAGAGGTTAAGAATACAAGTTGTGGAAATGAGTTATTTGAGAGGAGCATGTGGTATAACTAGAGGAAATAAAGAAAGCAGTGAGGGGATGTATGGGAGATTGGATATGGTTAGGTATGCAAAGGTAATTAATTGTGGAGTGATAAATTTGAATGAAATTTAACACTTAAGGTAGTTTGAGCATGTGGAAAGAATGCAGGATGAGGAAGAGTTGAAAAGGAGAGTGTATGATAGTATGATTAAATGGGTACAAGTGCAAGGGAGACCACTTATTGGAAAATAGGGGAAGAGCACTGGAGGGAGAGATATGGGGGAAGAATGTATGGAATCATATAAGTGATGGGGGCATGTAAGGAGGGAATGGGCATCAGAGGTATAGATAGATAGAATTTTTAATCATGTGCAGTGAAGGCATGTTTTGTGTTAGGGTCTTGCTTAATGACTAAACAGTGTGTTTATAGATCAAAAGAAAAAGAAAGACATGTATGAGTACAGATAGGTTTTTCACTGTATAAATGGGGGGAGAGTTAGAAAAGGTATATATGTTATTGAGACCTAGAGATGGATATCATTATTGTCTTTGTGAGCCATCTCAAGAAAATTATTTTCATTTGTAAATGAAAGATTTGGAGAATAGATTAACTTTGTATGGTACTCTGTGACCAGTTTGTTATTCATTTTGAGTCTTTAAAGAATCATGTATTTTACTGTTTCAAAGAGAGATAGTATAAAGTCATCAGGTTTTTGTGACTGTATTTCCCAATTTTTAGCCTGTTTATCTCTAAATAAGTTGCAATCCTCTGGGTTAAATTTAAGGGGTTATGTAATTGTTTGTGTAGAATAACCAACTTTGCACAGACAACAGTACCATCATGCTGATTGTCCTCTCAAGTTGATACAGGATTTTGGAGCTGAGAACACATTCTCCTTTTTCATTGTACATATTAGATTGTTTAAATCTGAAATATTTTTCTTTTTGAGCTGTGAAATGAGAGGGTGCTTAGAGTTTGCATGAATTTTTTTGAATAATGATTGGAACTAGTTTCAAAGGGGAGGAGACTGAAATGGCAATAGTGAGTTGGAATGAAGTATGTATGGGGAAAGGAATAGATCTGGTGATCAGTGAGGTCTGCCTTGAACCTATGGCATGTAGGAATTTGTATTTGCAACCATACCATTTAGATTGAAATGGTGCATCATATACCATATAGATATGTAGATTGTGTAGTTAACAGCAGCCAAGTAAGGGCATCATCATAGCTTTTTCAAACCACCGAAATTTGAGAATGATTGTGTGCTGTAATTTGATGCGTGTTATGCCAGATACTTCTCATTTTCCATATATTCACTGGTTATGTCTCTCTCTTTGCAGGCATCATTCACTCTGATCTAAAACCAGCCAACTTCTTATTGGTTGATGAAACCGTGAAACTGATTGACTTTGGCATAGCGTCAGCCATCCAGCAGGACATGACAAGTGTTATTAAGGACAATCAAGTGAGGAAAGATGCACCATAAAAGTTCATCCTGGTTGGAGCCAATTTGTAATTAGATTTGTGTCGTGGAGCTGTGTTGTTATAAGATAGGATGTCTTTAAATTTTGAAGTTAGCAGTTCATTATTTGAAGTAGCAGATCTATGTGATACTAAATTGTTTTTATATAGGTGCTGCTATGATGTACATCTTCATATCACTTGCTCTTTGATGTCATTCATTTGTTTTTCCAACATAGATGTGTAATTTGTAGCTTTTAGGCATGAACTTTCACATTTAGATGGGCTTAAGCTGGGCACCATAGGTTTTGGAAGAACTGAGCTTGCTGATGGGTTTCTCTTGTTATAACTTTAGGCTAAGTATAGTATAGTAGCTCTGTTTATTTAATGCTTCTTACTCGTCTTTTAATTTTTACGTTTGCCAGTTCTGACATTCATTGCACCTTTCATTAATTTCCTGCTCCAGTATTAACTTCCATGGATTACTCCAACATTTGGAAAACCCACTGGGTAGGAATACAGGTCAAGAAATAAAGTGATGATGTGTGTATCTTTGTGGAGTGAGTGCTAGACAGTTGAGGATCATGTGTTCAGTATCTTTGGTGTGGAAGTTGCATCTTGGGCATGAGGGGTCTAACATTTGGAAAACCCACTGGGTAGGAATACAGGTCAAGAAATAAAGTGATGGTGTGTGTATCTTTGTGGAGTGAATGCTAGACAGTTGAGGATCATGTGTTCAGTATCTTCGGTGTGGAAGTTGCATCTTGGGAATGAGGGGTCTTCTTATGTATTGAATCAGCTTTTGCTATGTTAGAGAGATGGTTGGTGCCTAGAAAGTAGAAAAAAGTGTAACTTTCACATCCCTTAGGAATGTAGTTCTGCATTCAAGTCTGTCTGGTTTAGTGAACTTAAGACTGTTTTGTGAGTGTGTTTGTTTAAAGCTTCTTCATTCATTATGGAAGGACCATGCTTTTTTTAAAAACAGAGATATACATAAGTATATGTATGTAAGCAGGAGAGGTGGCCAGAGAGCGTTATTGGATTACGTGTTAATTGATAGGCGTGTGAAAGAGAGACTTTTGGATGTTAATGTGCTGAGAGGGGCAACTGGAGGGATGTCTGATGTCCATCTTTCCACCTCCAATTTGGTTTCCCACTTCTCCTCGTTCCCTCCACCTCTGACACATATATCCTCTTTGTCAATCTTTCCTCACTCATTCTCTCCATGTGACCAAACCATTTCAAAACACCCTCTTCTGCTCTCTTAACCACACTCTTTTTATTACCACACATCTCTCTTACCCTATTATTACTTACTCGATCAAACCACTGCACATCACATATTGTCCTCAAACATCTCATTTCCAGCACATCCACCCTCCTGCGCTCAACTCTATCCATAGCCCACGCCTCACAACCATACAACATTGTTGGAACCACTATTCCTTCAAACATTCCCATTTTTGCTTCCTGAGATAATGTTCTCGACTTCCACACATTCTTCAAGGCTCCCAGAATTTTTGCCCCCTCCCCCACCCTATGATTCACTTCTGCTTACATGGTTCCATCCGCTGCCAAATCCACTCCCAGATATCTAAAACACTTCACTTCCTCCAGTTTTTCTCCATTCAACCTTACCTCCCAATTGACTTGACCCTCACCCCTACTGTACCTAATAACCTTGGTCTTATTCACATTTACTCTCAACTTTCTTCTTTTACACACTTTACCAAACTCAGTCACCAGCTTCTGCAGTTCCTCACATGAATCAAGCCACCAATGCTGTATCATCAGCGAACAACAACTGACTCACTTCCCAAGCTCTCTTATCCACAACAGACTGCATACTTGCCCCTCTTTCCAAAACTCTTGCATTCACCTCCCTAACAACCCCATCCATAAACAAATTAAACAACCATGGAGACATCACACACTCCTGCCGCAAACCTACATTCACTGAGAACCAATCACTTTCCTCTCTTCCTACACGTACACATGCCTTACATCCTCGATAGAGTTGATAGAGATGCTCTGTGGAAGGTATTAAGAATATATGGTGTGGGAGGCAAGTTGTTAGAAGCAGTGAAAAGTTTTTATTGAGGATGTAAGGCATGTGTACGTGTAGGAAGAGAGGAAAGTGATTGGTTCTCAGTGAATGTAGGTTTGCGGCAGGAGTGTGTGATGTCTCCATGGTTGTTTAATTTGTTTATGGATGGGGTTGTTAGGGAGGTGAATGCAAGAGTTTTGGAAAGAGGGGCAAGTATGAAGTCTGTTGGGGATGAGAGAGCTTGGGAAGTGTCAGTTGCTGTTCGCTGATGATACAGCGCTGGTGGCTGATTCATGTGAGAAACTGCAGAAGCTGGTGACTGAGTTTGGTAAAGTGTGTGAAAGAAGAAAGTTAAGAGTAAATGTGAATAAGAGCAAGGTTATTAGGTACAGTAGGGTTGAGGGTCAAGTCAATTGGGAGGTGAGTTTGAATGGAGAAAAACTGGAGGAAGTAAAGTGTTTTAGATATCTGGGAGTGGATCTGGCAGCGGATGGAACCATGGAAGCGGAAGTGGATCATAGGGTGGGGGAGGGGCCGAAAATTCTGGGAGCCTTGAAGAATGTGTGAAGTCGAGAACATTATCTCGGAAAGCAAAAATGGGTATGTTTGAAGGAATAGTGGTTCCAACAATGTTGTATTGTTGCGAGGCGTGGGCTATGGATAGAGTTGTGCGCAGGAGGATGGATGTGCTGGAAATGAGATGTTTGAGGACAATGTGTGGTGTGAGGTGGTTTGATCGAGTAAGTAACGTAAGGGTAAGAGAGATGTGTGGAAATAAAAAGAGCGTGGTTGAGAGAGCAGAGGAGGGTGTTTTGAAATGGTTTGGGCACATGGAGAGAATGAGTGAGGAAAGATTGACCAAGAGGATATATGTGTCGGAGGTGGAGGGAACAAGGAGAAGAGGGAGACCAAATTGGAGGTGGAAAGATGGAGTGAAAAAGATTTTGTGTGATCGGGGCCTGAACATGCAGGAGGGTGAAAGGAGGGCAAGGAATAGAGTGAATTGGAGCGATGTGGTATACCGGGGTTGACGTGCTGTCAGTGGATTGAATCAGGGCATGTGAAGCGTCTGGGGTAAACCATGGAAAGCTGTGTAGGTATGTATATTTGCGTGTGTGGACGTATGTATTTACATGTGTATGGGGGTGGGTTGGGCCATTTCTTTCGTCTGTTTCCTTGCGCTACCTCGCAAACGCGGGAGACAGCAAAAAAAAGAAAAAAAAAATGATTTACCAGGAATACTCAACAAACTTATACCTCTGTAATTTGAGCACTCACTCTTATCCCCTTTGCCTTTGTACAATGGCACTATACAAGCATTCCGCCAATCCTCAGGCACCTCACCATGAATCATACATAATTAAATAACCTTACCAACCAGTCAACAATACAGTCACCCCCTTTTTTAATAAATTCCACCGCAATACCATCCAAACCCGCTGCCTTGCCGGCTTTCATCTTCCGCAACGCTTTTACTACCTCTTCTCTGTTTACCAGATCATTTTCCCTAACCTAAGCTGTGTTATATTTGCTTTTGATAGGCTGGATGACATGGCTGATAAGGCATAGTTTAGTTTAAGGAAGGGTATATGAAATGTTTGTTGTGGATACTAAGGGATTCTCTTTCATTGCAGTATGACTATCTGTCTATATCTTTGATGCCAGTTCCATTATGGAACTCCCTCAAATTGGTAGCCATGGCAGTAGTTGCCATAACTAGTAAATTCCAGTGCCACTTCTTACCATTTAGTGCCTCATCCTTAGCAGGCCACTGGCAGAGGGTAAATCTAGTGCATTGTTTGCACTGGATTTCTGCCTGATTCTCTAGCCTAATGTCCGTACCTACTACTTTTTTTTTTTTTTTATACTTGTCGCTGTTCCTTTCATCCACCACCCCATAATTCTCCACTCACCACGCATATTCTTCCTAACAGTTCTGGTTTACGAGCTCCATTTGTTCCACTGAACATAATTATACAAGTTCTATCTGTTAGACTAAAATTTATATTATCCAGGTATTCTTTCCAGTCACTGACTCTCTGTAACCACTTTCCATAATATCTTTGCAAAGTCTTTTTTTCACAGCTTCTCTTACTGTTATTAACTGTACATCCGAAAATTCATTAATATATCTACTGGAAACTCTATATAAGTGTTGCACTACTAAGTTGTTGAATATTTCTTCAAATCCCATTTTAGTCGGGAACTTTTGAACTCAACATTTTTAGCCCAAGTCCCTCACCTAGACCATGCTTCCATGTTTCTGAGCCCTAGTATTAATCATCTCGTTTCAACTACCTCCTTACTGACCGAACCTACTGTACTAAGTAATTTTTATAAATCTATTTTCTTCACTTTCAAATCGTACACTTCATCGTCTCATGTGAGCTGTATCATCAGCAAATAAACTATATTCCAGCTCTCTCATAAAAGACTTCATTTGCCCTCTTTCAAGATCTGATCACACTCCAACAAATTAAACCCGACATAACTACCCCTACATCACTATACTTTATGTAATGTTTTACAATTCCCTCATTCTGTTATTGTTTTACCATTTGCCACAGTGGGAAAATTTTTCCAGTAGAATCACGTAAACACCAAGCAGCTGTGGAGTAGAAGAGGTATTAACAAGGTATATTTTTTTCATAGCAGGACTTTTACATGAAACTCAACCATGTATTATATGTACTTATGGCCATCAAGTAATATTGTAAATATTTCTTATGCAATCTATTTATCCCTGTTGTGTATTCAGCAAATTATATAATTTAGGCCTCTATAGACTTGATTGTGTCTTTAAGGTCCTCACCTTTCCTAGTCTAATTTAACTCAGTTTGGTTAGCAAGGTTTTCAGAACGTAACCAGCAGTTGGTAGGGTTAAGATCTTACTGGGTTTATGAACCATGTATATAGTTATGGGATAGATGTCTTATATGCCACGATTTATATTTGGATTGGTTTTAAGTTTGATTCTTGTCTTAATAGTAGTTAGGTTGACCCGCTAGCAAGTAAATGTAATTTCTTGAATTTCAATTGTTTAGTTGATTATGTCTCTAGTGATTTATATACTGTAAGACCCCATTCCAACACATCAGCAATCCCTTGATGAAACTTTCTGCCATCTCGGATCCCAACACCAAGATTAACTTCCCTGACATAGAAAACAAACATCTGATGGAAGTAATGCAGTTGTGTCTCCAGTTTGATCCACGCAAGCGCCCCGGCATTCAGGAGCTTTTGGAGCATCCATACCTGACGGCACAGTCCTGTATCAGTAACTCGTCGACTCCAAATAAGGAACCCCATCTCAAGCACATGATAGATCAGTTGGCACAGCTCACCCCAAACAGCTTAGGAAAAATTTCTTTCGTGAGTATCAGTTCTTGCAAATGTAAATGTTTCTTATTAAGAGGTAAGAGTAGTGAAGTAAATGTACAAGTTTTGTAAATATTTCATTATAGTATGCTAACTTGTTTGGGAGTGAGGCCTGACGGTCAGGTGAGTTGCTACCGTGCTTGTTTTATCGTTTTATTTACCTACACCAAAAATGATTATTTTTATTTATTTTGCTTTGTCGCTGTCTCCTGCGTTAGCGAGGTAGTGCAAGGAAACAGACAAAAGAATGGCGCAACCCACCCACATACACATGTATGTACATACATGTCCACATACGCAAATATACATGAATTATATGATTATATGTATTTATATTTATTATAAGGAACCTGGATGTTTTGGCTCTGAGTGAAACGAAGCTCAAGGGGAAGAGTGGTTTGGGAATGTCTTAGGAGTAAAGTCAGGGGTTGGTGAGAGGACGAGCAAAGGAAGGAGTAGCACTACTCTGAAACACGAGTTTTGGGAGTATGTGATAGTGTAAGAAAGTAAACTCTAGATTGATATGGGTAAAACTGAAAGTGGATGGAGATGGATGGATGACTATTGGTGGTGCCTATGCACCTGGGCATAAGAAAAAAGATTATGAGAGGCAAGTGTTTTGGGAGCAGCTTAGTGAGTGTGTTAGCAGTTTTGATGCATGAGACCAGGTTGTAGTGATGGGTGATTTTAATGCAAAGGTGAGTTATGTGGCAGTTGATGGAATAATTGGTGTTCATGGAGTGTTCAGTGTTGTAAGTAGTGTAGAGCTTGTAGATTTATGTGCTGAAAAAGGACTGGTGATTGGGAATAGCTGGTTTAAAAGAGAGAGATACATAAGTATATGTATGTAAGTAGGAGAGATGGCCAGAGAGCGTCATTGGATTACGTGCTAGTTGATAGGCACATGAAAGAGAGACTTTTGGATGTTAATGTGCTGATCATTATCTAGTGGAGGCGAAGGTGAAGATTTGTAGAGATTTTCAGAAATGAAGAGAGAATGTTTGGGTGAAGAGAGTGGTAAGAGTAAGTGAGCTTGGAAAGGAGACTTGTGTGAGAAAGTACCAGGAGAGATTGAGTGCAGAATGGAAAAAGATAAGAACAAAGGATGTAAGGAGAGTAGGGAAGGAATGTAATGTATTTAGGGAAGCAATGATGGCTTGTGCAAAAGATGCTTGTGGCATGAGAAGTGTGGGAGGTGGGCAGATTAGAAAGGGTAGTGATTGGTGGGATGAAGAAGTAAGATTGTTAGTGAAAGAGAAGAGAGACATTTGGACGATTTTTACAGGGAAATAGTGCAGGTGACTGGGAGGTTTATAAAAGAAAGAGGCTGGAGGTCAAGAGAAAGGTGTAAGAGGTGAAAAAGAGGGCAAATGAGAGTTGGGGTGAGAGAGTATCATTAAATTTTAGGGAGAATAAAAAGATGTTTTGGAAGGAGGTAAATAAAGTGCATAAGATGAGTGGATAAAGGTTAGTGTTCAAATTACAGAGGTATAAGTTTGTTGAGTATTCCTGGAAATTATATGGGAGGGTATTGATTGAGAGGGTGAAGGCGTGTACTAAGCATCAGATTGGGGAAGAGCAGTGTGGTTTCAGAAGTGGTAGAGGATGTGTGGATCAGGTGTTTGCTTTGAAGAATGTATGTGAGAAATACTTAGAAAAGCAAATGGATTTGTATGTAGCACTTATGGATCTGGAGAAGGAATATGATAGAGTTGATAGAGATGCTCTGTGGATGGTATTAAGAGTATATGGTGTGGGAGGCAAGTTGTTAGAAACAGTGAAAATCATTTATTGAGGATGAAAGGCATGTGTACAAGTAGGAAGAGAGGAAAGTGGTTGGTTCCCTGTGAATGTCGGTTTGTGGCAGGCGTGCATGATGTCTCCATGGTTGTTTAATTTGTTTGTGGATGGGGTGGTTAGGGAGGTAAATGCGAGAGTTTTGGAGAGAGGGGCAAATATGCAGTCTGTTGTGGATTAGAGGGCTTGGGAAGTGAATCGGTTGTTGTTTGCTGATGATACAGTGCTGGTGGCTGATTCAGGTGAGAAACTGCAGAAGCTGGTGACTGAGATTAGTAAAGTGTGTGAAAGAAGAAACCTATGAGATTAGTAAAGTGTGTGAAAGAAGAAAGCTGAGAGTAAATGTGAATAAGAGCAAGGTTATTAGGTACAGTAGGGTTGAGGGACGAGTCAATTGGGAGGTAAGTTTGAATGGAGAAAAACTGGAGGAAGTGAAGTGTTTTAGATATCTGGGAGTGGATTTAACAGTGGATAGAACCATGGAAGTGGAAAAGAGTCACAGGTTGGGGGAGGAGGCGAAAGTTCTGGGAGCATTGTAGAATGTGTGGAAGGCAAGAACATTATCTCAGAAAGCAATAATGGGTATGTTTGACGGAATAGTGGTTCCAACATTGTTATATGGTTGCGAGGCATGGGCTATAGATGGGTTTATGCAGAGGGGGGTGGATGTGTTGGAAATGAGATGTTGAGGACACTATGTGGTGTGAGGTGGTTTGATCGAGTAAGTAATGAAAGGGTAAGAGAAATGTGTAGTAATGAAAAGAGTGTGGTTGAGAGAGCAGAAGAGGGTGTATTGAAATGGTTTGGTCATATGGAAAGAATGAGTGAGGAAAAATTGACATAGAGGATATATGTGTCAGAGGTGGAGGGAACGAGAAGTGGGAAACCAAATTGGAGGTGGAAGGATGGAGTGGAAAAGATTTGAGCGATTAGGGCCTGAACATACAAAAGGGTGAAAGGCGTGCAAGCAGTAGAGTGAATTGGAATGATGTGGTATACAGGGGTCGACGTGCTGTCAGTGGATTGAATCAGGGTATTTGAAGTGTCTGGGGTAAAGTCTTGTGGGGCCTAGATATGGAAAGGGAGCTGTGGTTTTGGTGCATTACACATGACAGGTAGAGATTGAGTGTGAATGAATGTGGCCTTTGTTGTCTTTTCCTAGTCCTACCTCACACACATGCAGGGGAAGGGGGTGCGATTTCATGTGTGGCGGGGTGGTGACGGGAATGGCTGAGGGCAACAAGTATGAATATGTACATGTTTATATATGTATTTGTCCTTGTATGTATATGTATGCATGCGTTGAAATGCATACGTATGTAGATGTGCGTGTGTGGGCGTGTATGTATATACATGTGTATGTGGGTGGGTTGGGCCATTCTTTCGTGTGTTTCCTTGTGCTACTTTGCTAACACGGGAGACATCGACAAAGTATAATGAATAGACTATAAGGCAGTGGGTTCGAATGGTATTGCTGTGGAATTTATTAAAAAGGGGGGTGACTGTATTGTTGACTGGTCGGTAAGGTTATTTAATGTATGTATGATTCATGATGAGGTGCCTGAGGATTGGCGGAATGCTTGCATAGTGCCATTGTACAAAGGCAAAGGGGATAAGAGTGAGTGCTCAGATTATAGAGGTATAAGTTTGTTGAGTATTCCTGGGAAATTATATGGGGGAGTATTGATTGAGAGGGTGAAGGCATGTACAGAGCATCAGATTGGGGAAGAGCAGTGTGGTTTCAGAAGCGGTAGAGGATGTGTGGCTCAGGTGTTTGCTTTGAAGAATGTATGTGAGAAATACTTAGAAAAGCAAATGGATTTGTATGTAGCATTTATGGATCTGGAGAGGGCATATGATAGAGTTGATAGAGATGCTCTGTGGAAGGTATTAAGAATATATGGTGTGGGAGGCAAGTTGTTAGAAGCAGTGAAAAGTTTTTATCAAGGATGTAAAGCATGTGTATGTGTAGGAAGAGAGGAAAGTGATTGGTTCTCAGTGAATGTAGGTTTGTGGCAGGGGTGTGTGATGTCTCCATGGTTGTTTAATTTGTTTATGGATGGGGTTGTTAGGGAGGTGAATGCAAGAGTTTTGGAAAGAGGGGCAAGTATGCAGTCTGTTGTGGATGAGAGAGCTTGGGAAGTGAGTCAGTTGTTGTTTGCTGATGATACAGCGCTGATGGCTGATTCATGTGAGAAACTGCAGAAGCTGGTGACTGAGTTTGGTAAAGTGTGTGAAAGAAGAAAGTTAAGAGTAAATGTGAATAAGAGCGAGGTTATTAGGTACAGTAGGGTTGAGGGTCAAGTCAATTGGGAGGTAAGTTTGAATGGAGAAAAACTGGAGGAAGTGAAGTGTTTTAGATATCTGGGAGTGGATTTCGCAGTGGATGGAACCATGGAAGCGGAAGTGAATCATTGGGTGGGGGAGGGGGCGTAAATCCTGGGAGCCTTGAAGAATGTGTGGAAGTCGAGAACATTATCTCGGAAAGCAAAAATGGATATGTTTGAAGGAATTGTGGTTCCAACAATGTTGTATGGTTGCGAGGCGTGGGCTATGGATAGAGTTGTGCGCAGGAGGGTGGATGTGCTGGAAATGAGATGTTTGAGGACAATATGTGGTGTGAGGTGGTTTGATGGAGTAAGTAATGTAAGGTTAAGAGAGATGTGTGGTAAAAAAAAGAGTATGGTTGAGAGAGCAGAAGAGGGTGTTTTGAAATGGTTTGGTCACATGGAGAGAATGAGTAAGGAAAGATTGACAAAGAGGATATATGTGTCAGAGGTGGAGGAAACGAGGAGAAGTGGGAGACCAAATTGGAGGTGGAAAGATGGAGTGGAAAAGATTTTGAGTGATTGGGGCCTGAACATGCAGGAGGGTGAAAGGCGTGCAAGGAATAGAGTGAATTGGAACGATGTGGTATACCGGGGTCATCGTGCTGTCATTGGATTGAACCAGGGAATGTGAAGCGTCTGGGGTAAACCATGGAAAGTTCTGTGGGGCCTGGATGTGGAAAGGGAGCTGTGGTTTCGGTGCATTATTACATGACAGCTAGAGACCGAGTGTGAACGAATGGGGCCTTTGTTGTCTTTTCCTAGCAGTACCTTGCACACATGAGGGGGAAGGGGGTTGTTATTTCATGTGTGGCAGGGTGGCGATGGGAATGAATAAAGGCAGACAGTATGAATTATGTACATGTGTATATATGTACATGTCTGTATGTGTATATATATGTATACGTTGAGATGTATAGGTATGTATATTTGCGAGTGTGGACGTGTATGTATATACATGTGTATGTGGGTGGGTTGGGCCATTCTTTCGTCTGTATACGTTGAGATGTATAGGTGTGTATATTTGCGTGTGTGGACATGTAGGTATATACATGTGTATGTGGGTGGGATGGGACATTCTTTCATCTGTTTCCTTGCACTACCTCGCTAACGCAGGAGACAGCGACATAGCAAAATAATAATGATAATATAAGGCATGTGTACGTGTAGGAAGAGAGGAAAGTGATTGGTTCTCAGTGAATGTAGGTTTGCGGCAGGGGTGTGTGATGTCTCTATGGTTGTTTAATTTGTTTATGGATGGGGTTGTTAGGGAGGTGAATGCAAGAGTTTTGGAAAGAAGGGCAAGTATGCAGTCTGTTGTAGATGAGAGAGCTTGGGAAGTGAGTCAGTTGTTGTTCACTGATGATACAGCGCTGGTGGCTGATTCATTTGAGAAACTGCAGAAGCTGGTGACTGTGTTTGGTAAAGTGTGTGAAAGAAGAAAGTTAAGAGTAAATGTGAATAAGAGCAAGGTTATTAGGTACAGTAGGGTTGAGTGTCAAGTCAATTGGGAGGTAAGTTTGAATGGAGAAAAACTGGAGGAAGTGAAGTGTTTTAGATATCTGCGAGTGGATTTGGCAGCGGATAGATCCATGGAAGCGGAAGTGAATCATAGGGTGGAGGAGGGGGCGAAAATTTTGGGAGCCTTGAAGAATGTGTCGAAGTCAAGAACATTATCTCAGAAAGCAAAAATGGGTATGTTGAAAGGAATAGTGGTTCCAACGATGTTGTATGGTTGCGAGGTGTGGGCTATGGATAGAGTTGTGCGCAGGAGGGTGGATGTGCTGGAAATGAGATGTTTGAGGACAATATGTGGTGTGAGGTGGTTTGATTCGAGTAGTAATAATAGGGTAAGAGAGATGTGTGGTAATAAAAAGAGTGTGGTTGAGAGAGCAGAAGAGGGTGTTTTGAAATGGTTTGGTCACATGGAGAGAATGAGAGAGGAAAGCTTGACCAAGAGGATATATGTGTCAGAGGTGGAGGGAACGAGAAGTGGGAGACCAAATTGGAGGTGGAAAGATGGAGTGAAAAAGATTTTGAGTGATCAGGGCCTGAACATGCAGGAGGGTGAAAGGCGTGCAAGGAATAGAGTGAATTGGAACGATGTGGTATACTGGGGTCATCGTGCTGTCAGTGGATTGAACCAGGGCATGTTAAGCGTCTGGGGTAAACCATGGAAAGTTGTGTGGGGCCTGGATGTGGAAAGGGAGCTGTGGTTTCGGTGCATTATTACATGACAGCTAGAGACAGAGTGTGAACGAATGTGGCCTTTGTTGTCTTTTCCTAGTGCTACCTCGCACACATGAGGGGGGAGGAGGTTTTTATTCCATGTGTGGCGAGGTGGCAGTGGGAATAAATAAAGGCAGAAAGTATGAATTATGTACATGTGTACATATGTATATGTCTGTGTGTGTATGTATATGTATACATTGAGATGTATGGGTATGTATATTTTGCGTGTGTGGACGTGTATGTATATACATGTGTATGTGGGTGGGTTGGGCCATTCTTTCGTCTGTTTCCTTGCGCTACCTCACTAACGCAGGAGACAGCGACAAAGCAAATAAATAGAAAATAAATATTATTAATCTAGAGTTTACTTTCCTATTCTCAATCACATTTTCCCACAACTCCTACCCCAGGAGGAATGCTACTCCTTCCTTTGCTCTTGTCTTCTCGGCAACCCTGAATTTACTCCCAGAACATTCCCAGACCGCTTTTCCCTTTTACCCTTGAACTTTGTTTCACTCAGAGCCAAAACATCCAGGCCTCTTTTCTCAAACATGCTACCTATCTCTCCTTTTTCTCATCTTGGTTACATCCAGAAACATTTAGATGGGCAGCTGAAAGGATGTCTGATCACTATCTTGTGAAGGTGAAAATTTGTAGAGGTTTTCAGCAAAGAAGAGAGAATGTTGAGGAGAAGAGAGTGGTGGGAGTAAGTGAGCTTGAAAAGGAGACTTGTGTAAGGAAATACCAGGAGAGATTGAATGCAGAATGGCAAAAGATGAGAGCAAAGGATGTAAGGGGAGTGGGGGAGGAATGGGATATACTTAGGGAAGCAGTGATGGCTTGTGCTAAAGATGCATATGGTATGAGGAAGGTTGGAGGTGGGCAGATTAGAAAGGGTGGTGAATGATGGGATGAAGAAGTAAGATTGTTAGTGAAAGAGAAGGGAGAGGCATTTGGATGATTTTTGTAGGGAAGTAGTACAAATGACTGGGAGATGTATGAAAGAAAGAGGCAGGTTAAGAGAAAGGTGCAAGAGATGAAAAGGAGGTTAAGAGAAAGGTGCAAGAGATGAAAAAGAGGGCAAATGAGAATTGGGGTGAGAGAGTATCATTAAACTTTAGGGAGAATAAAAAGATGTTTTAGAAGGTTGAATAATGTGCGTAAGACGAGAATAAGTGGGAACATCGTTGAAGGGGCAAATGGGGAGGTAATAACAAGTAGTGCTGAAGTGAGGAGATGGAGTGAATATTTTGAAGGTTTGTTGAATGTGTTTGATGATAGAGTGGCAAATATAGGGTATTTTAGTTGGGATGTTGAGCAAAGTGAGGGGCCAGGAAGAATGGTTTGGTGAACAGAGAAAAGATAGTGAAAGCTTTGTGGAAGATGAAAGCCGGCAAGGCAGTGGGTATGTAGGGTATTGCAGTGGAATTCATAAAAAAAGGAGGCTACTGTGTTGTTGATTGGTTGGTAAGGATATTCACTGTAGGTATGGATCATGGTGAAGTGCTTGATGATTGGCAGAATGCAAGCATATTGCTATTGTACAAAGGTAAAGGGGATAAAGGTGAGTGTTCAAATTACTTAGGCATAAGTTTGTTGAGTATTCTTGGGAAATTTATGGGAGGTTATTCATTGAGAGTGTAAAGGCATGTACAGAGCATCAGATTTGGGAAGAGCAGTGAGTGTGGTTTCAGAAGTGGTAGAGGATGTCTGGATCAGGTGTTTGCTTTGAAGAATGTATGTGAGAAATACAGCGACCCTAGTATACCACATCGTTCCAATTCAGTCTTCCCTGCATGCCTCTCCATCTCCTGTATGTTCAGGCCTCGATCACTGAAATCTTTTTCACTTCATCCTTCCCCCTTCAATTTAGTCTCCCACTTCTTGTTCCCTCCACCTCTGACACATATATCCTCTTTGTCAATCTTTCCTCTTTCATTCTCTTCATATGTCCAAATCATTTCAACATACCCTCTTCTGCTCTCTCAACCACACCCTTTTTATTTCCACGCATCTCTCTTACCCTTTCATTACTTACTCGATCAAACCACCTCACACCACATATTGTCCTCAAATATTTCATTTTCAACATATCCACCCTCCTCTGTACAACCCTATCTATAGCCATGCATCTCGACCATATAACATTGTTGGAACTACTATTCCTTCAAACATAACTATTTTTGCTCTCTGAGATAATGTTCTCTCCTTCCCTCCCCCACCCTGTAACTCACTGCTGTGATTCCATCCACTGCTAAGTCCACTCCCAGATATCTAAAACACTTCACTTTCTCCAGTTTTTCTCCATTCAAACTTGCATCCCTATTAACTTGTCCCTCAACCCTACTGATTCATAAATTTCACTTGGATGCATTTCTGAAATTTTTTTTTTTTTTTTTTTTTTTTTTTCATACTATTCGCTATTTCCCGCGATAGCGAGGTAGCGTTAAGAACAGAGGACTGGGCCTTTGAGGGAATATCCTCACCTGGACCTCTTCTCTGTTCCTCCTTTTGGGGAAAAAAAAAAAAAAAAAAAAAAAAAATTCAGAAATTTCTGAAATATAATTATCAAATGTGTTTTGATTAAGTTTCCTAAGTTTCTGGGGCACAAAACTTGGCAAACTGTTTTTTTTTTTTTTTTTTTTTTTTTTTTTTTTTTTTTTTTATATACTTTGTCGCTGTCTCCCGCGTTTGCGAGGTAGCGCAAGGAAACAGACGAAAGAAATGGCCCAACCCCCCCCATACACATGTACATACACACGTCCACACACGCAAATATACATACCTACACAGCTTTCCTTAGTTTACCCCGGACGCTTCACATGCCTTGATTCAATCCACTGACAGCACGTCAACCCCTGTATACCACATCGCTCCAACTCACTCTATTCCTTGCCCTCCTTTCACCCTCCTGCATGTTCAAGCCCCGATCACACAAAATCCTTTTCACTCCATCTTTCCACCTCCAATTTGGTCTCCCTCTTCTCCTCGTTCCCTCCACCTCCGACACATATATCCTCTTGGTCAATCTTTCCTCACTCATTCTCTCCACGTGCCCAAACCATTTCAAAACACCCTCTTCTGCTCTCTCAACCACGCTCTTTTTATTTCCACACATCTCTCTTACCCTTACGTTACTTACTCGATCAAACCACCTCACACCACACATTGTCCTCAAACATCTCATTTCCAGCACATCCATCCTCCTGCGCACAACTCTATCCATAGCCCACGCCTCGCAACCATACAACATTGTTGGAACTACTGTTCCTTCAAACATACCCATTTTTGCTTTCCGGGATAATGTTCTCGACTTCCACACATTTTTCAAGGCTCCCAAAATTTTCGCCCCCCTCCCCCACCCTATGATCCACTTCCGCTTCCATGGTTCCATCCGCTGACAGATCCACTCCCAGATATCTAAAACACTTCACTTCCTCCAGTTTTTCTCCATTCAAACTCACCTCCCAATTGACTTGACCCTCAACCCTACTGTACCTAATAACCTTGCTCTTATTCACATTTACTCTTAACTTTCTTCTTCCACACACTTTACCAAACTCAGTCACCAGCTTCTGCAGTTTCTCACATGAATCCGCCACCAGCGCTGTATCATCAGCGAACAACAACTGACTCACTTCCCAAGCTCTCTCATCCCCAACAGACTTCATACTTGCCCCTCTTTCCAAACTGATATGAAATGAAATAGGGGTCCATCATCATTACTATGTAATTTTATACAAATAATTAACCTTTGAGTCCTGTGAACATTTGTTTTTCATGGTTGTGTCAATTTAGTGGCTTTACACTCGTGAACGCAGAATAGATGAGCAGTATATATGTAAAGTGTTTTCAGGCGTAAATATGTCATGCTAGCTTATCTGGCTTCTTTCAAGATAAAGATATCACACAACTAAAGGAGGCTAATACTCAAGTTTTCTACCACTAATCAGACTGGTGACTATTACATGTAAGCAAAGCTTGTTAGCCTAAAATGAGCAAATTTATAGAGAAAATCTAGTTCATATAAGTCAACCTTGCTCTTATCCACATTTACTCTCAACTTTCTCCTTTCAAACACTTTTCCAAACTCAGTCACCAGCCTTGTGCAGTTTCTCACTCATATCAGCCACCAGAGCTGTATCAGTTTTTTTTTTGAAGATGGGGGTTTAGGGGATGATGTGGCTGCAGTATCACAAATGATACACTTGCCAAATAGGTATGTTTGTTATCCCATTGTGCCTCTTATCTTTAATACACTGAAAGGGTTTGTAAAGATGTATTCTTGTACCTCTAAAGAGCACAGTGACTTTTACATGGGTACTCGGTTATGGGACAAGAAATGACCATGACATTTTTATGCAGTGGTTCCAGACACCCCCAACTTTTTGCAGATATGAGCCAGAAAGCTTAGTTTCATTAGTTATGGAATTTACACGTATACTTATGTTAGCCGCAATAATGATGTTGAAATTGGATGTGCATTTGCCTTAGATGTGATTGGTAAGAAGCTTGCAGAAGTCAAGGTTAGCCAGAATGACAGGTTCGTACCGTTAATGGAATGAATGAGATTATCAGAGTCAGAGGTCAAGATATGATTGTCTTTTGACAGGATCTTGTGCATTCTAGAAAACAGTTATGAGATGGAAGTTTTCCTGACTTTTGAACCTGTTCCTCAATAGGTTTCCCTCTTCCTTGGTGGTGTAATGCAGAAACCAGGTAAAGGATACCCTGAGTTAGAATCTTTCACTCCTTAGCATTTACTCTTCCTGAGAGTTGCCTGTTTTGTCATAGATGGAGATCACTTGCTTTAAACAGTTATTTGGCCCCATTCATCCACTTGTTATGATGTACGTCAGTCCTATATTTCATACACACTAAATGGTATGTTGCTGGAGCCACTGTAGTGTTTTATGGATTTGTATGTGAGGGAGACTTAAGTACAAGAGTAAGTGGAGATGTTTGCTGAGGCCACCCCCTTAATGAGAGTTCCCATAGGAAAAGGCATCAGAGATAATGATAGATAGATAGATGGATGGATATTGTGCCACTTTAACAGAAATAGCTGAGCAATGGCAAAGAGCTAAAATGCACTTCCAGTGACATCCTGTTTGACGACAAACTGAAATGACCACTATGCATGCATCAGTCATGGTGAATGGTCACAATAAAGCAAGGCTTACACAGAGCTTGCATTAGAAGATACTTTCTGTTGGGGTTTGTGTAAAACTGGCAGTTGCAGATGCAGAAACTGTCTCAGCTACAGTAATAGTTGCAGAGACAGACCTGTGTTTCTTGCTGGAACAGATAGACTGACTTATCATGCCAGTGGCTTTTGCAGCCAGAAATACACATATGTACCTGCTGTGTCACAGTAGACCCATGACGTTATACAACATCATGGAAACTTGGTATGTTATCAGGGATACCAGAAATAATTTGTTTTTGCATTTTGTACTGGGTAGTGACACTATCTGCATTCTTTGAGCTTGGAAACTGCAAAGCATTAAGGTTAGTGCTCAAAACATAACTGTGGCTTATTGGACTCATTCACAAAAAATGATAGTTCTCATGAAGATAAGTAGTGTTGGGTCGTTGTTTACAGTATCCTCAAACTATATCACCAGTGAAATTCAAATCATTGGAGAAGGTCTGTCGCATAGCATACAAACAAACAATCAGTTGGACATCAGTTTGCAAGCCTACTGTGAACCTGTGCTTCAGGAAAGTAAAACTTGTACTAGAAGTACTTGGCAGATTATGAATGGATGGAAAACCCTCTTCTTTCAACAGAGTGGGTATGGATACAAAGGGTTGATACCTTCATACCCATTGAAACATACCCAACCATTACATGGTTTCTTGAGAAAGCAAAGCTGGTTGTGGGAAATCTTACAGGTGCAAGAAGCTGGGACTGGTTTGTACTAAAGTGTGCTGTAAATATATGGACCTGACCTTCAGCAGTATTGTACCTGTAGACTAAGATTATGATGATTAGAGAATGATCTGTCATTAAAAGTATCCATTAGGGAATGTTCAGGCAGATGAATGGAGAAAGAATGCTTCCCATGCATTCCTCACGTGTTATAGAAGGCGACTAAAGGGGACGGGACTGGGGGGCTGGAAACCATCCCTTCCTTGTACTTTAAGTTTCTAAAAGGGGAAACAGGAGTCATGCGGGGAGTGCTCATCCTCCTAGAAGGCTCAGATTGGGGTGTCTAAATGTGTGTGGATGTAACCAAGATGAGAAAAAAAGAGAGATAGGTAGTATGTTTGCGAAAAGGAACCTGGATGTTTTGGCTCTGAGTGAAACGAAGCTCAAGGGTAAAGGCGAAGAGTGGTTTGGGAATGTCTTGGGACTGAAGTCAGGGGTTAGTGAGAGGACAAGAGCAAGGGAAGGAGTAGCACTACTCATGAAACAGGAGTGGTGGGAGTATGTGATTGAGTGATTGAGTGTAAGTTGATGGAGAGAGATGGATGATTATTGGTTCATATGCACCTGGGCATGAGAAAAAAGATCATGAGAGGCAAGTGTTTTGGGAGCAGCTGAGTGAGTGTGTTAGCAGTTTTGATGCATGAGATCGGGTTATAGTGGTGGGTGATTTGAATGGAAAGGTGAGTAATTTGGAAGTTGAGGAAATAATTGGTGTACATGGGGTGTTCAGTGTTGTAAATGGAAATGGTGAAGAGCTTGTAGATTTATGTGCTGAAAAAGGACTGGTGATTGGGAATACCTGTTTTAAAAAGAGAGATGTACATAAGTATACGTATGTAAGTAAGAGAGATGGCCAGAGAGCGTTATTGGATTACGTGTTAATTGATAGGCACGTGAAAGAGAAACTTTTGGAAGTTAATGTGCTGAGAGGTGCAACAGGAGGGATGTCTGATCATTATCTTGTGGAGGTGAAGGTTAAGATTTGTAGAGGTTTTCAGAAAAGAAGGGAGAATGTTGGGGCGAAGAGAATGGTGAGAGTAAGTGAGCTTGGGAAGGAGACTTGTGAGAGGAAGTACCAGGAGAGACAGAATGGAAAAGGTGAGATCAATGGACGTAAGGGGAATGGGGGAGGAATGAGATGTATTTAGGGAAGCAATGATAGCTTGCGCAAAAGATGCTTGTGGCATGAGAAGCATGGGAGGTGGGCAGATTAGAAAGGGTAGTGAGTGGAGGGATGAAGAAGTAAGATTATTCGTGAAAGAGAAGAGAGAGGCATTTGGATGATTTTTGCAGGGAAATAATGCAAATGAGTGGGAGATGTATAAAAGGAAGAGGCAGGAGGTCAAGAGAAAGGTGCAAGAGGTGAAAAAGAGGGCAAATGAGAATTGGGGTGAGAGAGTGTCATTAAATTTTAGGGAGAATAAAAAGATGTTTTGGAAGGAGGTAAATATAGTGTGTAAGACAAGGGAACAAATGGGAACTAAAGTGAAGGGGGTTAATGTGGAGGTGATAACAAGTAATGGTGATGTGAGAAGGAGATGGAGTGAGTATTTTGAAGGTTTGTTGAATGTGTTTGATGATAGAGTGGCAGATATAAGGTGTTTTATTCGAGGTGGTGTGCAAAGTAAGAGGGTTAGGGATAATGATTTGGTAAACAGAGAAGAGGTAGTAAAAGCTTTGCGGAAGATGAAAGCCGGCAAGGCAGTGGGTTTGGATGGTATTGCAGTGGAATTTATTAAAAAAGGGGGTGACTGTGTTGTTCACTGGTTAGTAAGGTTATTTAATGTATGTATGACTCATGGTGAGGTGCCTGAGGATTAGAGGAATGCTTGCATAGTGCCATTATACAAAGGCAAAGGGGATAAAAGTGATTGCTCAAATTACAGAGGTATAAGTTTGTTAAGTATTCCTGGTAAATTATATGGGAGGGTATTGATTGAGAGGATGAAGGCATGTACAGAGCATCAGATTTGGGAAGAGCAGTGTGGTTTTAGAAGTGGTAGAGGATGTGTGGATCAGGTGTTTGCTTTGAAGAATGTATGAGAAATACTTAGAAAAGCAAATGGATTTGTATGTAGCATTTATGGATCTGGAGAAGGCATATGACCGAGTTGATATAGATGCTCTATGGAAGGTATTAAGAATATATGGTGTGGGTAGCAAGTTGTTAGAAGCAGTGAAAAGTTTTTATCGAGGATGTAAGGCATGTGTACGAGTAGGAAGAGAGGAAAGTGATTGGTTCTCAGTGAATGTCGGTTTGCACCAGGGATGCGTGATGTCTCCATGGTTGTTTAATTTGTTTATGGATGGGGTTGTTAGGGAGGTGAATGCAAGAGTTTTGGAAAGAGGGGCAAGTATGCAGTCTGTTGTGGATGAGAGAGCTTGGGAAGTGAGTCAGTTGTTGTTCACTGATAATGTAGTGCTGGTGGCTGAATCGTGTGAGAAAGTGCAGAAGCTGGTGACTGAGTTTGGTAAAGTGTGTGAAAGAAGAAAGCTTAGAGTAAATGTGAATAAGAGCAAGGTTATTAGGTACAGTAGGGTTGAGGGACACGTCAATTGGGAGGTAAGTTTGAATGGAGAAAAACTGGAGGAAGTGAAGTGTTTTAGATATCTGGGAGTGGATTTGGCAGTAGATGGAACCATGGAAGCGGAAGTGAATCATAAGGTGGGAGAGGGGGCGAAAGTTCTGGGAGCATTGAAGAATGTGTGGAAGTCGAGAACATTATCTCAGAAAGCAAAAATGGGTATGTTTGAAGGAATAGTGGTTCCAACAATGTCATATGGTTGCGAGGTGTGGGCTATAGGTAGAGTTGTGCGGAGGAGGGTGGATGTGCTGGAAATGAGATGTTTGAGGACAATATGTGGTGAGGTGGTTTGATTGAGTAAGTGATAAAAGGGTAAGAGAGAGATGTGTGGTAATAAAAAGAATATGGTTGAGAGAGCAGAAGAGGGTGTTTTGAAATGGTTTGGTCACATGGAGAGAATGAGTGAGGAAAGATTGACTAAGAGGATATATGTGTCAGGTGGATGGAACGAGGAGAAGTGGGAGACCAAATTGGAGGTGGAAAGATGGAGTGAAAAGGATTTTGAGTGATCGGGGCCTGAACATGCAGGAGGGTGAAAGTCGTGCAAGGAATAGAGTGAACTGGAATGATGTGGTATGCAGGGGGTCGACGTGCTGTCAATGGATTGAATCAGGGCATGTGAAGCATCTGGGGCAAACCAAGGAGAGTTTCACTGCACTTCACTTCCTCCTGTTTTTCTTCATTCAAACTCACCTCCCGATTGACTTGTACCTCAACCCATCTGAACCTAATAACCTTGCTCTTATTCACATTTACCCTCAGCTTTCTTCTTTCACACTTTTTACCAAACTCAGTCACCAGCTTCTGCAGTTTCTCACTTGAATCAACCACCAGCACTGTATCATAAGCAAACAACAACTGACTCACTTCCCAAGCCCTCTCATCCCCAATGGACTGCATACTTGCCCCTCTCTCCAAAACTCTTGCATTTACCTCCATAACAACCCTATCCATAAACAAATTAAACAACCATGGAGACATCACACATCCTTGCTGCAAACCAACATTCACTGTTTCATATTGTCATAAATTTTTTAGCTAAACTCAGTTGTTCCTACACTAGGGATGGATCATAACTAGTTCCAAAACTGTGATGAGACTGCCTCCATATCACCTCATCCTTACACTGTACTTCTGATACTCTCATTTTCTCTCATATTTTCTCTTGGAAAAGTTTTAACTCCAGGTTTTCTCTGTGATCCTTCTTTTCTGTACCATCCACAGTCTGTGTATAACCTAATTGTAATCTTGCAAACCCATGTACTATACTGAACACCATGCAACTGCTGATATTCCTTTGTACTAGCATTATTTGCTATTTCATTTGTAAACTTTAATTGTGGCATCTGAGAATTCATCATGCTTAGTAATTAGTATAAAGATGGATCATTTCTGAAGTTGATTATATGATGACTGTCCTTCATCAGTTGCTCAGAAATCTTATTTTTTAATCTAAGGTCAGTCAATTAGTTTTAGTAGGGTTGACGGTCAAGTCAATTGGGAGGTGAGTTTGAATGGAGAAAAACTGGAGGAAGTAAAGTGTTTTAGATATCTGGGAGTGGATCTGGCAGCGGATGGAACCATGGAAGCGGAAGTGGATCATAGGATGGGGGAGGGGGCGAAAATTCTGGGAGCCTTGAAGAATGTGTGGAAGTCGAGAACATTATCTCGGAAAGCAAAAATGGGTATGTTTGAAGGAATAGTGGTTCCAACAATGTTGTATGGTTGCGAGGCGTGGGCTATGGATAGAGTGGTGCGCAGGAGGATGGATGTGCTGGAAATGAGATGTTTGAGGACAATGTGTGGTGTGAGGTGGTTTGATCGAGTAAGTAACGTAAGGGTAAGAGAGATGTGTGGAAATAAAAAGAGCATGGTTGAGAGAGCAGAAGAGGGTGTTTTGAAATGGTTTGGGCACATGGAGAGAATGAGTGAGGAAAGATTGACCAAGAGGATATATGTGTCGGAGGTGGAGGGAACGAGGAGAAGAGGGAGACCAAATTGGAGGTGGAAAGATGGAGTGAAAAAGATTTTGTGTGATCGGGGCCTGAACATGCAGGAGGGTGAAAGGAGGGCAAGGAATAGAGTGAATTGGAGCGATGTGGTATACCGGGGTTGACGTGCTGTCAGTGGATTGAATCAGGGCATGTGAAGCGTCTGGGGTAAACCATGGAAAGCTGTGTAGGTATGTATATTTGCGTGTGTGGACGTATGTATATACATGTGTATGGGGGTGGGTTGGGCCATTTCTTTCGTCTGTTTCCTTGCGCTACCTCGCAAACGCGGGAGACAGCGACAAAGTATAATAATAAATAATAATACTACACTCCTAATTTGATAGGGTGGATTTGGTAAATCCAGCCTCCAGACAGGAACACACTGCTTTCAGTGTTCCATAAGTTTCCTTCAATTAACCCCTAATCAGGACAAAGTTGTCCCTGCATTCTGCCTCTAACATTCACGGAAAAGGGGAAAAAAGATAACACAAGTTTTTTTGGTATACCTCTATGGAGCAGTTTATTTTTTTTTTTTTTGTCGCTGTCTCCCGCGTTTGCGAGGTAGCGCAAGGAAACAGACGAAAGAAATGGCCCAACCCACCCCCATACACATGTATATACATACGTCCACACACGCAAATATACATACCTACACAGCTTTCCATGGTTTACCCCAGACGCTTCACATGCCCTGATTCAATCCACTGACAGCACGTCAACCCCGGTATACCACATCGCTCCAATTCACTCTATTCCTTGCCCTCCTTTCACCCTCCTGCATGTTCAGGCCCCGATCACACAAAATCTTTTTCACTCCATCTTTCCACCTCCAATTTGGTCTCCCTCTTCTCCTCGTTCCCTCCACCTCCGACACATATATCCTCTTGGTCAATCTTTCCTCACTCATCCTCTCCATGTGCCCAAACCACTTCAAAACACCCTCTTCTGCTCTCTCAACCACGCTCTTTTTATTTCCACACATCTCTCTTACCCTTACGTTACTCACTCGATCAAACCACCTCACACCACACATTGTCCTCAAACATCTCATTTCCAGCACATCCATCCTCCTGCGCACAACTCTATCCATAGCCCACGCCTCGCAACCATACAACATTGTTGGAACCACTATTCCTTCAAACATACCCATTTTTGCTTTCCGAGATAATGTTCTCGACTTCCACACATTCTTCAAGGCCCCCAGGATTTTCGCCCCCTCCCCCACCCTATGATCCACTTACGCTTCCATGGTTCCATCCGCTGCCAGATCCACTCCCAGATATCTAAAACACTTCACTTCCTCCAGTTTTTCTCCATTCAAACTCACCTCCCAATTGACTTGACCCTCAACCCTACTGTACCTAATAACCTTGCTCTTATTCACATTTACTCTTAACTTTCTTCTTCCACACACTTTTCCAAACTCAGTCAACAGCTTCTGCAGTTTCTCACATGAATCAGCCACCAGCGCTGTATCATCAGCGAACAACAACTGACTCACTTCCCAAGCTCTCTCATCCCCAACAGACTTCATACTTGCCCCTCTTTCCAAAACTCTTGCATTTACCTCCCTAACAACCCCATCCATAAACAAATTAAACAACCATGGAGACATCACACACCCCTGCCGCAAACCTACATTCACTGAGAACCAATCACTTTCCTCTCTTCCTACACGTACACATGCCTTACATCCTCGATAAAAACTTTTCACTGCTTCTAACAACTTTCCTCCCACACCATATATTCTTAATACCTTCCACAGAGCATCTCTATCAACTCTATCATATGCCTTCTCCAGATCCATAAATGCTACATACAAATCCATTTGCTTTTCTAAGTATTTCTCACATACATTCTTCAAAGCAAACACCTGATCCACACATCCTCTACCACTTCTGAAACCACACTGCTCTTCCCCAATCTGATGCTCTGTACATGCCTTCACCCTCTCAATCAATACCCTACCATATAATTTGCCAGGAATACTCAACAAACTTATACCTCTGTAATTTGAGCACTCACTCTTATCCCCTTTGCCTTTGTACAATGGCACTATGCACGCATTCCGCCAATCCTTAGGCACCTCACCATGAGTCATACATACATTAAATAACCTTACCAACCAGTCAACAATACAGTCACCCCCTTTTTTAATAAATTCCACTGCAATACCATCCAAACCTGCTGCCTTGCCGGCTTTCATCTTCCGCAAAGCTTTTACTACCTCTTCTCTGTTTACCAAATCATTTTCCCTAACCCTCTCACTTTGCACACCACCTCGACCAAAACACCCTATATCTGCCACTCTATCATCAAACACTTTCAACAAACCTTCAAAATACTCACTCCATCTCCTTCTCACATCACCACTACTTGTTATCACCTCCCCATTTGCGCCCTTCACTGAAGTTCCCATTTGCTCCCTTGTCTTACGCACTTTATTTACCTCCTTCCAAAACATCTTTTTATTCTCCCTAAAATTTAATGATACTCTCTCACCCCAACTCTCATTTGCCCTTTTTTTCACCTCTTGCACCTTTCTCTTGACCTCCTGTCTCTTTCTTTTATACATCTCCCACTCAATTGCATTTTTTCCCTGCAAAAATCGTCCAAATGCCTCTCTCTTCTCTTTCACTAATACTCTTACTTCTTCATCCCACCACTCACTACCCTTTCTAATCAACCCACCTCCCACTCTTCTCATGCCACAAGCATCTTTTGCGCAATCCATCACTGATTCCCTAAATACATCCCATTCCTCCCCCACTCCCCTTACTTCCATTGTTCTCACCTTTTTCCATTCTGTACTCAGTCTCTCCTGGTACTTCCTCACACAGGTCTCCTTCTCAAGCTCACTTACTCTCACCACCCTCTTCACCCCAACATTCACTCTTCTTTTCTGAAAACCCATACAAATCTTCACCTTAGCCTCCACAAGATAATGATCAGACATCCCTCCAGGAGTGTAGTGTGATGATAAATAGATAAATTTTGTTTATCAGATTTGCACTCAATCCCAATCACATTATCTTCATTCTTATATATAGTCTTCAAAAACTAATAGCACATGATTGAACATCCAAGTTCATGGCTTGTACATGGAGATTTAGAAAATTCTTACCTTAGATTTTAACCCTTAGAATTCATTTATGTCCTGAAATGTCTGTTAGACATGGAGAGTCTCCCACTGTAGTTATTAAGTTAGTACTTCCATCTTACAAATCAAAATTATAGAAGTTTTCTTTTATTTCAGATGATGCAGCAGCTACATCCAGATTCTAAACCAGAATAACTTGGTATTAAAAATTATGAACAAGTGTCTGAAAGCTTACATAAATAGTTAGAAACATTCAGAAATTTATTCCTTGGGAATAGGGGAGAAAGAATACTTCCCACGTGTCATAGAAGGCGACTAATGTGTGGATGTAAACAATATGAGAAGATAGGCGAGATAGGTAGTATGTTTGATGAAAGAAACCTGGATGTTCTGGCTCTGAGTGAAACAAAATTCAAGGGCAGAGGGGAAGAGTGGTTTGGGAAAGTCTTGGGAGTAAAGTCAGGAGTTGGTGAGAGAACAAGAGCAAAGGAGTTGTGAGAGTATGTGATAGAGTGTAAGAAAGTGAATATGAGATTAATGTGGGTAAAACTGAAAGTGGATGGAGAGAGGTGGATGATTATTGGTGCTTGTGCATGTTGTCACGAGAAGAAAGATCATGAGGGGTAAGTGTTTTGGGTGGAGCCGATTGTGTCAGCAGCTTTGAGGCATGAGACCAGGTTTTGGTGATGGGTGATTTAGATATGATGATGAGTAATGTGGCTGTTGAGAGTATAATTTGTGTACATAGGGTAATCAAGAGTTGTGAATAGAAATTGAGCTTGTGGATTTGTGTGCTGAAAAAAGACCCATGCTTGGGAATACCTGGTTTTAGAAAGAGAGATTGCAAAGATGAGTAATGTGGCAGTTGAGGGAATAATTGGTGTACATGGGGTGTTCAATGGTGTAAATGGAAATGGTGAAGAGCTTGTAGATTTGTATGCCGAAAAAGGATGGGTTATTGGGAATACCTGGTTTAAAAAGAGAGAGATACATAAGTATACGTATGTACTCCCACGACTCCTGAAAAAGGAGTTTTGGGAGTATGTGATAGAGTGGAAGAAAGTAAATTCTAGATTGATATGGATAAAACTGAAAGTTGATGGAGAGAGATGGGTGATTATTGGTGCATATGCACCTGGGCATGAGAAGAAAGATCATGAGAGGCAGGTGTTTTGGGAGCAGCTGAATGAGTGTGTTAGTGGTTTTGATGCACAAGACCGGTTTATAGTGATGGGTGATTTGAATGCAAAGGTGAGTAATGTGGCAGTTGAGGGAATAATTGGTATACATGGGGTGTTCAGTGTTGTAAATGGAAATGGTGAAGAGCTTGTAGATTTATGTGCTGAAAAAGGACTGGTGATTGGGAATACCTGGTTTAAAAAGCGAGATATACATAAGTATACATATGTAAGTAGGAGAGATGGCCAGAGAGCATTATTGGATTACGTGTTAATTGATAGGCGCGCGAAAGAGAGACTTTTGGATGTTAATGTGCTGAGAGGTGGAACTGGAGGGATGTCTGATCACTATCTTGTGGAGGCGAAGGTGAAGATTTGTAAGGGTTTTCAGAAAAGAAAGAGAGAATGTTGGGGTGAAGAGAGTGGTGAAAGTGAGCTTGGGAAGGAGATTTGTGTGAGGAAGTACCAGGAGAGATTGAGTACAGAATGGAAAAAGGTGAGAACAAAGTAGGTAAGGGGAGTGGGGGAGGAATGAGATGTATTTAGGGAAGCAGTGATGGCTTGCGCAAAAGATGCTTGTGGCATGAGAAGCGCGGGAGGTGGGTTGATTAGAAAGGGTAGTGAGTGGAGGGATGAAGAAGTAAGATTATTCGTGAAAGAGAAGAGAGAGGCATTTGGACGATTTTTGCAGGGAAAAAATGCAAATGAGTTGATGTATAAAAGAAAGAGGCAGGAGGCCAAGAGAAAGGTGCAAGAGGTGAAAAAGAGGGCAAATGAGAGTTGGAGTGAGAGAGTATCATTAAATTTCAGGGAGAATAAAAAGATGTGTTAGAAGGAGGTAAATAAAGTGCTTAAGACAAGGGAGCAAATGGGAACTTCAGTGAAGGGCGCTAATGGGGAGGTGATAACAAGTAGTGGTGATGTGAGAAGGAGATGGAGTATTTTGAAGGTTTGTTGAATGTGTTTGATGATAGAGTGGCAGATATAGGGTGTTTTGGTTGAGGTGGTGTGCAAAGTGAGAGGGTTAGGGAAAACGATTTTGTAAACAGAGAAGAGATAGTAAAAGCGTTGCGGAAGATGAAAGCCGGCAAGGCAGCAGGTTTGGATGGTATTGCAGTGGAATTTATTAAAAAAGGGGGTGACTGTATTGTTGACTGGTTGGTAAGGTTATTTAATGTATGTATGATTCATGGTGAGGTGCCTGAGGATTGGCGGAATGCTTGCATAGTGCCATTGTACAAAGGCAAAGGGGATAAGAGTGAGTGCTCAAATTACAGAGGTATAAGTTTGTTGAGTATTACTGGTAAATTATATGGGAGGGTATTGATTGAGAGGGTGAAGGCATGTACAGAGCATCAGATTGGGGAAGAGCAGTGTGGTTTGAGAAGTGATAGAGGATGTATGGATCAGGTGTTTGCTTTGAAGAATGTATGTGAGAAATACTTAGAAAAGCAAATGGATTTATATGTAGCATTTATGGATCTGGAGAAGGCATATGATAGAGTTGATAAAGATGCTCTGTGGAAGGTATTAAGAATATATGGTGTGGGAGGCAAGTTGTTAGAAGCAGTGAAAGTTTTTGTCGAGGATGTAAGGCACGTGTACGTGTAGGAAGAGGAAAGTGATTGGTTCTCAGTGAATGTAGGTTTGCAGCAGGGGTGTGTGATGTCTCCATGGTTTAATTTGTTTATGGATGGGGTTGTTAAGGAGGTGAATGCAAGAGTTTTGGAAAGAGGGGCAAGAATGCAGTCTGTTATGGATGAAAGAGCTTGGGAAGTGAGTCAGTTCTTCGCTGATGATACAGCGCTGGTGGCTGATTCATGTGAGAAACTGCAGAAGCTGGTGACTGAGTTTGGTAAAGTGTGTGAAAGAAGAAAGTTGAGAGTAAATGTGAATAGAGCAAGATTATTAGGTACAGTAGGGTTGAGGGTCAAGTCAACTGGGAGGTAAGTTTGAATGGAGAAAAAGTGGAGGAAGTAAAGTGTTTTAGATATCTGGGAGTGGATCTAGCAGCGGATGGAACCATGGAAGCGGAAGTGAATCATAGGGTGGGGGAGGGGGCGAAAATTCTGGGAGCCTTGAAGAATGTTTGGAAGTCGAGAACATTATCTTGGAAAGCAAAAATGGGTATGTTTGAAGGAATAGTGGTTCCAACAATGTTATATGGCTGCGAGGCGTGGGCTGTGGATAGAGTTGTGCGTAGGAGGGTGGATGTACTGGAAATGAGATGTTTAAGGACAATATGTGGTATGAGGTGGTTTGATCGAGTAAGTAATATAAGGGTAAGAGAGATGTGTGGAAATAAAAAGAGTGTGGTTGAGAGAGCAGAAGAGGGTGTTTTGAAATGGTTTGGTCACATGGAGAGAATGAGTGAGGAAAGATTGACTAAGAGGATATATGTGTCAGAGGTGGAGGGAATGAGGAGAAGTGGGAGACCAAATTGGAGGTGGAAAGATGGAGTGAAAAAGATTTTGAGTGATCGGGGCCTGAACATGCAGGAGGGTGAAAGGCGTGCAAGGAATAGAGTGAATTGGAACGATGTGGTATATCGGGGTCGACGTGCTGTCAATGTATCGAACCAGGGCATGTGAAGCGTCTGGGGTAAACCATGGAAAGTTGTGTGGGGCCTGGATGTGGAAAGGGAGCTTTGGTTTCGGTGCATTATTTCATGACAGCTAGAGACTGAGTGTGAATGGATGTTGCCTTTGTTGTCTTTTCCAAGCGCTGCCTCGCACACATGAGGGGGAGGGGGTTGTTATTCCATGTGCGGCGAGGTGGTGATGGGAATAAATAAAGGCAGAAAGTATGAATTATGCACATGTGTATATATGTATATGTCTGTGTGTGTGTATATATATGTGTACATTGAGATGTATAGGTATGTATATTTGCGTGTGTGGACGTGTATATATATACATGTGTATGTGGGTGGGTTGGGCCAATCTTTCGTCTGTTTCCTTGCGCTACCTCGCTAATGCAGGAGACAGCGACAAAGCAAAATAAATAAAAAAATAATTCAAGTAAGAGATGACCAGAGAGCGTTATTGGATTACATGTTAATTGATTGGCATGTGAAAGAGAGACTTGGATGTAAATGTGCTGAAAGGTGCAACTGGAGGGATATTTTATATTATTTATTATACTGTCGCTGTCTCCTGCGTTAGCCAGGTAGCGCAAGGAAACAGACGAAAGAATGGCCCGACCCACCCACATACACATGTATATACATACACGTCCATGCACGCACATATACATACCTATACATCTCAACATATCCATATATATACATGCACAGACTATTATTATTTATTTTTCTTTTCTTTCTTTCATACTATTCGCCATTTCCCGCATTAGCAAGGTAGCGTTAAGAACAGAGGACTGGGCCTCTGAGGGAATATCCTCACCTGGCCTCGTTCTCTGTTCGTTCTTTTATTATACTTTGTCGCTGTCTCCTGCATTAGCGAGGTAGCGCAAGGAAACACACACAGACATATACATATATACATATGTACATAATTCATAGTCTGCCCTTATTTATTCCTATCGCCACCTTGCCACACATAAAATAACAACCCCCTCCCCCACATGTGCGCAAGGTAGTGCTAGGAAAAGACAACAAAGGCCACATTCGTTCACACTCAGTCTCTAGCTGTCATGTATAATGCACCGAAACCACAGCTCCCTTTCCACATCCAGACCCCACAGAACTTTCCATGGTTTACCCCAGACGCTTCACAATCCCTGGTTCAATCCATTGACAGCACGTCGACCCAGGTATACCACATCATTCCAATTCACTCTATTCCTTGCACGCTATTCACCCCTCTGCATGTTCAGGCCCCGATCACTCAAAATCTTTTTCACTCCATCTTTCCACCTCCTATTTGGTCTCCCACTTATCCTCGTTCCTTCCACCTCTGACACATATATCCTCTTTGTCAATCTTTCCTCACTCATTCTCTCCATGTGACCAAGCCATTTCAAAACACCCTCTTCTGCTCTCTCAACCACACTCTTTTTATTGCCACACATCTCTCTTACCCTTTCATTACTTACTTGATCAAACCACCTCACACCGCGTATTGTCCTTACACATCTCATTTCCAGCACAGCCACCCTCGTCCGCACAACTCCACGCCTCGCAACCATATATCATTGTTGGAACCACTATTCCCTCAAACATACCCATTTGTGCTTTCCAAGATAATGTTCTCAACTTCTACACATTCTTCAACACTCCCAGAACTTTCGTCCCCTCCCCCACCGTATGATTCACTTCTTCTTCCATGGTTCCATCTGCTGCCAAGTCCACTCCAAGATATCTGAAACACTTCACTTCCTCCAGTTTTTCTCCATTCAAACTTACCTCCCAGTTAACTTGTCCCTCAACCCCACTGTACCTAATAACCTTGCTCTTATTCACATTTACTCTCAGCTTTCTTCTTTCACACACTTTACCAAACTCAGTCACCAGCTTCTGCAGTTTTTCACCTGAATCAGCCACCAGTGCTGTATCATCAGTGAACAACAACCGAGTCACTTCCCAAGCTCTCTCATCCACAACAAACTGCATAATTGCCCCTCTTTCCAAGACTCTTGCATTTACCTCCCACACAACCCCATCCACAAACGAATTAAACAACCATGGATACATCGCGCACCCCTGCCACATACCAAAATTTACTGAGAACCAATCACTTTCCTCTCTTCCTACACGTACACATGCCTTACATCCTCGATAAAAACTTTTCACTGTTTCTAACAACTTGCCTTCCACACCACATATTCTTCATACCTTCCACAGAGCATCTCTATCAACTCTTATCATACGCCTTCTCCAGATCCATAAATGTTACATACAAATCCATTTGCTTTTCTAAGTATTTCTCACATACATTCTTCAAAGCAAACACCTGATCCACAAATCCTCTACCACTTCTGAAACCACACTGCTCTTCCCAATCTGATGCTCTGTACATGCCTTCACCCTCTCAATCAATACTCTCCCATATAATTTCCCAGGAATGGAGGGATGTCCGATCATTGTCTTGTGGTGGTGAAGGTGAAGAATTGTAGAGGTTTTCAAAAAAGAAGAGAGAATGTTGGGGTGAAGAGAATGGTGAGAGTAAGTGAGCTTGGGAAGGAGACTTGTGTGAGGAAGTACCAGGAGAGATTGAGTGCAGAATGGAAAGGGTTGAGAGCAAATGACATAAGGGGAGTGAGGGAGGAATGGGATGTACTTCGGGAAGCAGGGATGGCTTGCGCAAAAGATGCTTGTGGCATTAAAAGCATGGTGGGCAGATTAAAAAGGGTAGTGAGTGGTGGGATGAAGAAGTAAGATTATTAGTGAAAGAAAAGAGAGGCATTTGGACGATTTTTTCAGGTGAATAGTGCAAATGACTGGGAGATGTATAAAAGAAAAAGGCAGGAGGTCAAGAGAAAGGTGCAAGAGATGAAAAAGAGGGCAAATGAGAGTTGGGGTGAGAGAGTATCATTAAATTTTAGGGAGAATAAAAAGATGTTTTGGAAGGTGAATAAAGTGCATAAGACAAGAGAACAAATGGGAACATCAGTGAAGGGAGCTAATGGGGAAGTGATAATAAGTAGTGGTGATGTGAGAAGGAGATGGAGTGAGTATTTTGAAGGTTTGTTGAATGTGTTAGATGATAGGGTGGCAGATATAGGGTATTTTGTTCGAGGTGGTGTGCGAAGTGAGAGGGTTAGGGAGAATGATTTGGTAAATAGAGAAGAGGTAATGAAAGCTTTGTGGAAGATGAAAGCTGGCAAGGCGGTGGGTTTGGATGGTATTGCAATGGAATTTATTAAAAAAGGGGTTGACTGTGTTGTTTACTGGTTGGTAAGGATATTTAATGTATATATTGCTCATGGTGAAGTGCCTGAGGATTGGCAGAATGCATGCACAGTGCCATTGTACAAAGGCAAAGGGGATAAAGATGAGTGCTCAAATTACAGAGGTATAAGTTTGTGAAGGGTGAAGGCATGTACAGAGCATCAGATTGGGGAAGAGCAGTGTGGTTTCAGAAGTGGTAGAGGATGTGTGGATCAGGTGTTTGCTTTGAAGAATGTATGTGAGAAATACTTAGAAAAGCAAATGGATTTGTATGTAGCATTTATGGATCTGGAGAAGGCATATGATAGAGTTGATAGAGATGCTCTGTGGAAGGTATTAAGAATATATGGTGTGGGAGGAAAGTTGTTAGAAGCAGTGAAAAGTTTTTATCGAGGATGTAAGGCATGTGTACGTGTAGGAAGAGAGGAAAGTGATTGGTTCTCAGTGAATGTAGGTTTGCGGCAGGGGTGTGTGATGTCTCCATGGTTGTTTAATTTGTTTATGGATGGGGTTGTTAGGGAGGTAAATGCAAGAGTTTTGGAAAGAGGGGCAAGTATGAAGTCTGTTGGGGATGAGAGAGCTTGGGAAGTGAGTCAGTTGTTGTTCGCTGATGATACAGCGCTGGTGGCGGATTCATGTGAGAAACTGCAGAAGCTGGTGACGGAGTTTGGTAAAGTGTGTGGAAGAAGAAAGTTAAGAGTAAATGTCAATAAGAGCAAGGTTATTAGGTACAGTAGGGTTGAGGGTCAAGTCAATTGGGAGGTGAGTTTGAATGGTGAGAGGCTGGAGGAAGTGAAGTGTTTTAGATATCTGGGAGTGGATCTGTCAGCGGATGGAACCATGGAAGCGGAAGTGGATCATAGGGTGGGGGAGGGGGCGAAAATTTTGGGAGCCTTGAAAAATGTGTGGAAGTCGAGAACATTATCCCGGAAAGCAAAAATGGGTATGTTTGAAGGAATAGTAGTTCCAACAATGTTGTATGGTTGCGAGGCGTGGGCTATGGATAGAGTTGTGCGTAGGAGGATGGATGTGCTGGAAATGAGATGTTTGAGGACAATGTGTGGTGTGAGGTGGTTTGATCGAGTAAGTAACGTAAGGGTAAGAGAGATGTGTGGAAATAAAAAGAGCGTGGTTGAGAGAGCAGAAGAGGGTGTTTTGAAGTGGTTTGGGCACATGGAGAGAATGAGTGAGGAAAGATTGACCAAGAGGATATATGTGTCGGAGGTGGAGGGAACGAGGAGAAGAGGGAGACCAAATTGGAGGTGGAAAGATGGAGTGAAAAGGATTTTGTGTGATCGGGGCCTGAACATGCAGGAGGGTGAAAGGAGGGCAAGGAATAGAGTGAATTGGAGCGATGTGGTATACAGGGGTTGACGTGCTGTCAGTGGATTGAATCAAGGCATGTGAAGCGTCTGGGGTAAACCATGGAAAGCTGTGTAGGTATGAATATTTGCGTGTGTGGACGTGTGTATGTACATGTGTATGGGGGGGGGGGTTGGGCCATTTCTTTCGTCTGTTTCCTTGCGCTACCTCGCAAACGCGGGAGACAGCGACAAAGTATAAAAAAAAAAAAAAAAAAAAAAAGTTTGTTATGCATTCCTGGGAAATTAATGGGAGGGTATTGATTGAGAGCGTTAAGACATGTACAGAGCATCAGATTGGGGAAGAGCAGTGTGGTTTCAGAAGTGTTAGAGGATGTATGTGTGGATCAGGTGTTTGCTTTGAAGAATGTATGTGAGAAATACTTAGAAAAACAAATGGATTTATGGATCTGGAGAAGGCATATGATAGAGTTGATAGAGATGCTCTGTGGAAGGTATTAGAGTATATGGTGTGGAGGCAAGTTGCTAGAAGTGAAAAGTTTTTGTCAAGGGTGTAAGGCATTTGTACGAGTAGGAAGAGAGGAAAGTGATTGGTTCTCAGTGAATGTCGGTTTGCAGCAAGGGTGGTTGATGTCTCCATGGTTGTTTAATTTGTTTATGGATGGGGTCGTTAGGGAGGTGAATGCAAGAGTTTTGGAAAGAGGGGCAAGTATGCAGTCTGTTGTCGATGAGAGGGCTTGGAAGAGAGTCAGTTGTTCGCTGATGAAACAGCACTGGTGGCTGATTCAGGTGAGAAAGTGCAGAAGCTGGTGACTGAGTTTGGTAAAGTGTGTTGAAGAAGGAAGTTGAGAGTAAATGTGAATAAGAGCAAGGTTATTAGGTACAGTAGGGTTGAGAGAGAAGTCAGTTGGGAGGTAAGTTTGAATGGAGAAAAACTGGAGGAAGTGAAGTGTTTTAGATACCTGGGAGTGGATTTGGCAGCGGGTGGAACCATGGAAGCGTAAGTGAATAACAGGGTGGGGGAGGGGGCGAAGGTTCTAGGAGAGTTGAAAAATGTGTGGAAGGTGGGAACATTACCTCTGAAAGCAAAAATGGGTACGTTTGAAGAAATATTGGTTCCAACAATGGTATATTGCGAGGCATGGGCTATAGATAGGGTTGTGTGGAGGAAGGTGGATGTGTTGCAAATAAGATGTTTGAGGACAATATGTGGTGTGAGGTGGTTTGATCGAGTAAGTAATGAAAGGGTGAGAGAGATGTGTGTTAATAAAAAGAGTGTGATTGAGAGAGCAGAAGAGGGGGTATTGAAATGATTTGGTCACATGGAAAGAATGAGTAAGGAAAGATTGACAAAGATGATATGAGTCAGAGGTGGAGGGAACAAGGAGAAGTGGGAGACCAAATTATAGGTGGAAAGATGGAGTGAAAAAGATTTTGAGTAACTGGGGCCTTAACATGCAGGAGGGTGAAAGGCTTGCAAGGAATGGAGTGAATTGGAACGATGTGGTATACCTGGGTCAACGTGCTGTCAATGGATTGAACCAGGGCATGTGAAGCGTCTGGGGTAAACCAATTAAAGCTTTGTGGGGCCTGGATGTGAAAAGGGAGCTGTGGGCTCGGTGCATTATACATGACAGCTAGAGACTGAATGAATAAAGGCAACAAGTATGAATTATGTACATGTGTATATATGTTTGTCAGTGTATGTATATATATGTATATTTTGAAATGTATAGGTATGTATATGTATGTGTGTGGACGTGTATGTGGGTGGGTTGGGTCATTCTTTCGTCTGTTTCCTTGTGTTACCTTGCTAATGCGGGAGACGGCGACAAAGTATAATAATAAATAAAGTAAATAGAAATAGATAAAGAACTAAAAATATATAAGAATTAAGAAAATAAATACAATGAATAGGTGAAAAAAATTAGATATTTTTTGGAAGGAGGTAAATAATGTGCATAAGGCAAGAGAACAAATGGGAACATCAGTGAACTGGCAGGTGAAGAAGTGAGAACAGGTAGTGGTGAAGTGAAAAGGAGATGGATTGAGTGTTTTGAGGGTTTGTTGAATGTGTTTGATAAGAGTGGCAGATATAGGGTGTTTTGGTTGCGATGGTGTGTGAAGTGAGAGGATCAGGGAGAGTGGTTTGGTTAAGAGACAAGTAGTAGTGATAGCTTTGTGGAAGATGAAATCCAGCAAGGTGGCAGGTTTGGATTTTATTGCAGCAGAATTTATTAAGAAAGGGGGTGATTGCGTTGTTAATTGGTTGGTAAGGATATTTATTGTATGTATGGATCCTGATGAAGTGTCTGAGGATTAGCGGAATGCATGCGTAGTGCCATTGTGCAGAGGCAAAGAGGATAAAGGTGAGTGTTCAAATCACAGAGGCATAAGTTTGCTGAGTATTCCTGGGAAATTTTATGGAAGGCTATTGATTGAGAGGATGAAGGCAGTGTGGCTTCTGAAGTGGTAGGGGATGTGTGGATCAGGTGTTTGCTTTGAAGAATGTTTGTGAGAAATACTTAGAAAAACAGATGTATTTTTATTTAGCATTTATGGATCTGGAGAAGGCTTATGATAGTGTTGGAGATGCTTTGTGGAGGATTTTTAGAGTAAATGGTATTGGAGGTAAGTTGCTAGAAGCAGTGAAAAGTTTTTATTAAGGATGTACGGCATGTGTGTGAGTAGGAAGAGAGGAGAGTGATTCGCTCCCAGCGAATGTTGGTCTGCAGCAGGGGTGTGTGATGTCCCCATGGTTGTTTAGTTTGTTTATGGATGAAGTCGTTAGGGAGGTAAATGCAAGAGTTTTGGCGAGAGGGGCAACTATGCAGCCTGTTGGGCATGAGAGGGCTTGGGAAGTGTCAGTTTTTGTTCACTGATGATACAGCTGTGGTGGCTGATTTGAGTGTGAAACTGCAGAAGTTTGTAACTGAGTTTGGAGAAGTGTGTGAAAGGAGAAAGCTAAGGGTAAATGTAAATAAGAACAAGGTTATTAGGTTCAGTAGGGTTGAGGGACAAGTTAATCGGGATGTTGGGAATGAGAGGGCTTGGGAAGTGTCAGTTTTTGTTCACTGTTAATACATCTCTGGTGGTTGATTCAAGTGTGAAACTGCATAAGTTGGTGACTGAGTTTGGAGAAGTGTGTGAAAGGAGAAAGTTAAGGGTAAATGTAAATGAGAACAAGGTAATTAGGTTCAGTAGCATTGAGGGACAAGTTAATTAGGATGCAAGTTTGAATGGAGAAAAATTGGAGGATGTGAAGTGTTTTAGATATCTGAAAGTGGACTTTGCAGCTGATGGAACCATGGAAGCAGAAGTGAGTCACAGTGTGGGTGGTGGTGGTGGTGGTTGGGGGGGGTGTCTGGGAGCTATGAAGAATGTGTGGAAAGTTATCTCGGAGAACAGAAATGAGTATGTTAGAAGGAATAGTAGTTCCAACAATATTATATGGTTGCAAGGCATTGGCTATAGATAGGGTTGTACAGAGGAGGGTGGATATGTTGGAAATGAAATGTTTGAGGACAATGTGGTGTGAGGTGGTTTGATTGAGAAAGTAATGAAAGGGTAAGGGAGATGTGTGAAAATAAAAAGTGTTGTTGAGAGGGTGTGTTGAAGTGGTTTAGACATAAGGATAGAATGAGTGAGGAAAGACTGACAAGAAGGATATATGTGTCAGAGGTGGAGGGAACAAGAAATGGGAGACCAAATTGGAGGGTGAGGGATGGAGTGAAAAAGATTTTGAGCGATCAGGGCCTGAACATACAGGAGGGTGAGAGGCATGCAAGAAATAGAGTGAATTGGAACAATGTGGTATGCCAGGGTCGATGTGCTGTCAATGGACTGAACCAGGGCATGTGAAACATCTGGGGTAAACCATGGAAAATGTCTGTAGTGCCTGGATGTGGATAGGGGGAGCTGTGGTTTCGGTGCATTACACATGACAGCTAGAGACTGAGTGTGAACGAACGTGGCCTTTTTTTGTCTGTTTATCTTGGTGCTACCTTGCTGAAGCAGCGGGTAGAGATACTGCATCCTGTGGGGTGGGGAAGCACCACTAATGGATAAAGGCAAGCAAGGATGAATGTGTAAATGTGTATATATGTATATATTATGTATACGTATGTATATGTGCATGTATGGGCGTAACCTCGCTGATGCGAGTTATTAGATAGTGATCAAGTGTAATAATGAAAGAAATGCATGGATAAATGATTTCGTGTGGTGGGGTGGCGGTGGGAATGGATGAAGGCAGCATGTATGAATATGTATATGCGTGTATGGGTGTTTATGTGTATACAGTGTATGTAGGTGGGTTGGGCCATTCTTTTGTATGTTTCCTTGCGCTACCTAGCAAATGCGGGAGACAGCGACAAAGTTTAATGTAATGATATAAATGATACTGACCTTTAACGTGTCAGAAAAGGGGGAAGAGATGGTTGAGCCAAATGAGGGTATGTTCTTGAAGACTTTTTCATCTTTTCCTACCACTTAATCACTGAGGTGGGGAAAAAAATGTATTGGAAAAAAATGCCCATGTAGCAAGCTAGCAAGTTTACATTTAGGCATTGGGCATGCTTATTCTTTGTCAGCCCGTGAAATGGATAGGGTTTCACAGTTTTGAAGAATTAATTCCCTCAAAAGGTGTATGAATGCATTGTAGATGGAAATAGAGTTAATGATGACATACAGAAATTTTTCATACATGTTCACAGTTTCCCCACTTAAGCAATGTGGTGACAAGAACACAGGCAACAATGGCCTCGTTTGCTCATTTTCACTCTCTAGCTGACATGTATAATGCACCATCCACAGCCTCTCACCCTTTTGAATGTTCAGGCCCCAGTACCACACAGCCTCTTTCACTCCATTCTTCCATCTCCTCCTCAGTCTTCTCCTTCCTCTTACTCTTGATACTTCTTCCTTGTAGATTCTCTTTGTTAGTCTTTGTTCTGTCCTCATATGTCCAAACCATTTCTACATATCCTGGTCAGCTGTCTCAATCAGACTGGACTAGCAGCTACATCTCACCCTAACCATGTTATTTATTCCTTACACTCTCACCCTACGTACTTTAAGCCCCAGGAGTCCCTTCTCTTTTTGAAACTTTTGCATTGCTCATTTAGCCAGCCACATTCATAGGACAGTATCACAGGTCATAAAGTGATGTGTATGTATCGTATGTAGGGAGAAGGTTGGACAATTGAGCAGTAAGTGTTCATTGTAGCAATTGGATTTATGGTTTGAATGGTCCTGAGATTTGCTGAATTGATGTTTGTAATAGAGATAGTAATAGCCAGAGCATAACTGGAGTAGTGTGACTCATAATTATTTGGGGAGTTTGGTTTAAGATTGTTTTATGTTTAGTGGGATGTGCTTAAGACTGTGTTGGGAGGACTCTTGTTTAGTGCTTGTTAGGCCTTTCACTCTTGAATGTTCATGTCTCAGTTCCTCAATACTTCCTTCACTCCATTCTTCCATCATCTTGTGTGCTAGCCCTGCAATTTAGGTGAGATCTTGTTATAGATAAGTAGGTATTCCCCATGCTCCCTCCACTAAGGACACGGATGCTCTAGTCAATCTTTCTTCACTCATCCTCTCCAAATGTCCAAACCATTTCAGTACACCGTGGCCAACTATTACAGACAAATGTGCTTACTTCCACAGCTAACTCTTACACAGTTATTCCGTACACAATTAGCCCACCTCACGCCAAATTATCCTTAGACTTTCATATCCAGCACATATATTTTCATTTCATTTGCATTTAGGTTCAAAGTTTCTCATTCATAAAAACACTGTTGGGACTATAATTCCTTTATACATACCAGTCTTTACCCTAATGGACATTGACCTCTCCCTCCACACACTTCTTAATGCACCTCTGACGTTGGCCCCCCTCTCCCACCCTGTAACTCACTTTTTCCATGATTGTTCTGTATGTCATGATAAAGATATAAATTTGATGGATGTGAAGAACAATAACAACATGAGCCAGGTTCATGGAAAGAAATTAGAATATTGATGGGAGGAATCCATTAAGGGGAATGTGCCAGTTTAGATAAAATGCACTGGTAGCGTCATTATGGACTGCACATGCAGAAAGTGTTGTATGTTTTCATTTGCAGCGTCCTAACCGAATACTTGTTTCTTTCATTTCTTACTGCAATCTTTATTATTATAAGATGTTCGGTATATATATAAATATATATGTGAATAAAGGATTCTTTTGAAGTGGCAAATACTTTTTATCCTTGTTTTTCACAGATGCATGAAAATCTAATGAGTCAGCCAGTATCATTAGCTTCATAGAAAAGTTGAATTATTTATTCCATTAAAGCATAGAAATCTCCCTCTTTTTCTCCGGTAGACTGCATTCCTGCTTCTCTCTCCACAACAATATTCAACCAATTTTCTCCATCACATGCATGGGTTTTTACCCTCCTCTGTTCAGGCCCCAGCATCGTTCCGTCTCCTTCTCATCCTTCCCCTCCATTTTACTTTATCCTCTTTTGACATATAGGTCCTCTCTGTCAGTGTTTTGTCCTTCATTGTCTCATGTCCAGACCATTAGAGCATTTTCTATCAAACTGCATATACTCTTACTTGCTCTTGACACAGTCATTCCTACCTATTCAACCTTTCTCGTACCATTTATTGTCCTCCGACATTTCATTTCCAACGCCCTCTTCTGTTCTTTTCCATTTTGGATGTAAAACTCTCATCTATGCAACATCTTTGCCATAACAGGCTTAATGTAGTTCCTCCTCCACTTGGAAGCATTCGCCTTCTTTCCTTCTTACTTACTTACATACTTTACTCTCAGTAAAACTCTCTGCATCTAACGGCTTTCCTCCTACACCATATATTCATGACACTTTCTACAAGGCATCTCTATCAGCCCTGTGTTATACTTTCTCCACCTATATTGATGCCACACAAAAATCCCCATTGCTCTTGATCATTTTGCACAAATTTCTCAAAGCCAACACCTGGTCCACAGTCTGTTGCTCTGTACATGCCACCACTCTTTCACCAGTCTCCCATACACCTTACCTTTATTGCTGCTTTACTACAATTTGTCTTGTGCAAGACTTCTACAACAACCATCTTTTTTTTGACAAAACATTCTCTATAAATTCACTATGCATATACCATGTCTCTTATCGTGTAACATATTCAAGTTTTTTTTTCTCACCATGTCATACCACTTCCCCATCTGCTTCCCATGCTGATGCTCCCATTTGTTCTCATGTTTTATTTACACTTCACCTTCCTAAACATTTTCTTGTTTTTACTAAAGTTCAGCTGTAGTTTCTTATGTGATTGCATCTCTCAGTTACCCTCATTTTCAGCTGTTGCACCTTCATAATTTCCCAACACTTCCTCTTTTATAACTTCCAGTTACTTTGCAAATACTGTCCACACACCTCCCACCCTCTCTCTCTCTCACATATTTGACCATCAAAATGATTTTCTCAAACACCCACTGAGTGTCCTCTCCCATGGGTGACATGAAACACAGTAGTGTTGCTTGAGCTTGGATGTGGAAAGTGTTGCGAAGAGAGAGAATTTTTGTTGTCAAATTTATGAAAAATCTATTCTGACCATAAGATATCCACTCAATGGATACTTGCAAGTTAAATATCAATTTTTTCAAAAACTCGCATAATGTATGAGAAGTTTGATTCAAACTTTAGCTTTGGACATAGTGGAGCAAATGATACCTATATTGCTAAGACCTAAGATGAGAAACTTAATTGCTTATTACTGTGCTTCATAAAGTAACAGTCTAACAGATTATTGCAAGAGTTTTATACCTAGCTCTAACGATTTAAAGGTGTAAGAAGGTTTGTGGGCCTATCACATGGTTAAAGAGAACTAAAGCTTCAGATCTAATGACTTGAAAATGATCTGGACAGACTGAACCTATATGTGGGTGAGCAAGAACAAACAAAGAATGGTGATAAATTTATGTAACCTAAAAGGAAGTGTTAGTAATATTATCTGATACTGGTAGATCTGGTAACAAAGATATTTCCAGTATTAATTCTTTAGGCTTCCTCGAGATACTCAAGTAAGACTGACTTTAACATAGTCAGGAGAAACCTCTTATGTTTTGAAATATTGGGCTGACACAATTGAATAGCATAGTCTTAAAAGTAAACTGAGTGCTTTTTGTGGTGATAACACATTTTTTTTTTTTTTTTTTTTTTTATACTTTGTCGCTGTCTCCCGCGTTTGCGAGGTAGCGCAAGGAAACAGACGAAAGAAATGGCCCAACCAACCCCCCCCCCCATACACATGTACATACACACGTCCACACATGCAAATATACATACCTACACAGCTTTCCATGGTTTACCCCAGACGCTTCACATGCCTTGATTCGATCCACTGACAGCACGTCAACCCCTGTATACCACATGACTCCAATTCACTCTATTCCTTGCCCTCCTTTCACCCTCCTGCATGTCCAGGCCCCGATCACACAAAATCTTTTTCACTCCATCTTTCCACCTCCAATTTGGTCTCCCTCTTCTCCTCGTTCCCTCCACCTCCGACACATATATCCTCTTGGTCAATCTCTCCTCACTCATTCTCTCCATGTGCCCAAACCATTTCAAAACACCCTCTTCTGCTCTCTCAACCACGCTCTTTTTATTTCCACACATCTCTCTTACCCTTACGTTACTTACTCGATCAAACCACCTCACACCACACATTGTCCTCAAACATCTCATTTCCAGCACATCCATCCTCCTGCGCACATCTCTATCCATAGCCCACGCCTCGCAACCATACAACATTGTTGGAACCACTATTCCCTCAAACATACCCATTTTCGCTTTCCGAGATAATGTTCTCGACTTCCACACATTTTTCAAGGCTCCCAAAATTTTCGCCCCCTCCCCCACCCTATGATCCACTTCCGCTTCCATGGTTCCATCCGCTGACAGATCCACTCCCAGATATCTAAAACACTTCACTTCCTCCAGTTTTTCTCCATTCAAACTCACCTCCCAATTGACTTGACCCTCACCCCTACTGTACCTAATAACCTTGCTCTTATTCACATTTACTCTCAACTTTCTTCTTCCACACACTTTACCAAACTCAGTCACCAGCTTCTGCAGTTTCTCACATGAATCAGCCACCAGCGCTGTATCATCAGCGAACAACAACTGACTCACTTCCCAAGCTCTCTCATCCTCAACAGACTTCATACTTGCCCCTCTTTCCAGGACTCTTGCATTTACCTCCCTTACAACCCCATCCATAAACAAATTAAACAACCATGGAGACATCACACACCCCTGCCGCAAACCTACATTCACTGAGAACCAATCACTTTCCTCTCTTCCTACACGTACACATGCCTTACATCCTCGATAAAAACTTTTCACTGCTTCTAACAACTTGCCTCCCACACCATATATTCTTAATACCTTCCACAGAGCATCTCTATCAACTCTATCATATGCCTTCTCCAGATCCATAAATGCTACATACAAATCCATTTGCTTTTCTAAGTATTTCTCACATACATTCTTCAAAGCAAACACCTGATCCACACATCCTCTACCACTTCTGAAACCGCACTGCTCTTCCCCAATCTGATGCTCTGTACATGCCTTCACCCTCTCAATCAATACCCTCCCATATAATTTACCAGGAATACTCAACAAACTTATACCTCTGTAATTTGAGCACTCACTCTTATCCCCTTTGCCTTTGTACAATGGCACTATGCACGCATTCCGCCAATCCTCAGGCACCTCACCATGAGTCATACATACATTAAATAACCTTATGTGATAACACATATGGTACTTTATTCGAGACAAAGAAAAGGAGGAAATGATAATTTCATTGGGATTGGTTGTGGTGCTCACATTGTTCATAATGCTGTTTGATATATCTAATGATATGGGAACTTGAGAATAATTTCTTTCTCAATCTATACCTTTACTGTTAGAACAGAAGAACTGAAAGAATTTTGTGATTTTGTTAAAATTACCAGTAAATAATTATTGGGATACTGTATGCCAATAGACTACTATTGTGATAATAAGAATAGATAGTTGGCACAGATGCCTGTAGTTTAATATTTTCCTAGTGAAAAATATTCATGTAAGTGGTAGCAAGTGCCTTATGTACTGAAAAACTCTATTGAAAACTCCTGTGTATAACTTGTTCGATTTTATGGACGATCAAAGCAGCAATCTTCCGCTAAGTTTTTCCAAAGATCAAAGATATTTCAGCTGTTGGAGTTATGACCACAGTTTGATTTCAAACAAAATCTACTATCAGAGAAACCAAACATTTTCTTCCATAGTCGGTCAGGATGATGATAAACTTGAACAAGTGGAATTGGTTGATTGATCAACTGTGGTAATTTTTCATGATATATTTGTTCAGAACTTGACCTGTGGTCATGTCACTCTCAAGACCTTGGACATTTGAAATGAGCCTCGTAAAACAAGTTTCAAATGGTTTTTAGACCTAAGTTTAACACAGAACTATTACATGAGTTTTCCTGTGTTACTGGGTTCAGTAGTGATGAGAAAGTGAGTGGAATGCAAGATATCAACACACTAATGCTTGCTGGTTCATTAATTTCAGAGGCAGTGATGTAAGCCATCTATACATGGATTTTTTTTTTCTTTTTTTACTGTGTTGCCATGGAACCAATTTTTCAGTTAAACATGTTTTCTCAAAGATGAAAAAGATTTGGACAATGGAAAAATAACTTATCCCCAATCCTCAAGACCTCGAGTAATCATTTGGAAAATGTGTGCACTGTGAATCCACAGAAAATAGTGGTGGTAGTGTATTGGTATGGGAAAACAGAGACGTTTTGTTACCACTTGGTTCCCCATTTTTGCCCATCACAAAAAAATAGTGTCTTCGCTAGTTTTCTAAAGGGATTTACATGTGGAACCTTTGCATAGATCACTTTTTAGCTTAAGGCATATATTTTGATTAAATCTTCCACTCAGCCAACTTCTCTTCACCCCATCATTGCCTGCCACTACTTCCCCATTTGTCCCCTTTACTGATATTCTCATTTGTTCACTTGTTTTTTCTCAATATTGACCTTGCAAAATATTTTCTTAATCTCCCTGAATTTGCTAATGTTTGCTCACCCCAACTCTCATTTGCACTCCTTTTAAACCCCCGTTTTTTCCTCTTGAACTCTTATTGCTTTCTTGTATACATTTTCCAACCACACATTCTTACCCCATATTTACTGTCCATATACCTCACTTTTCTCTTTCACGGGGTTAATGGAATATCACATCTGTGTTTTTCATCTATAATGCCATCCAACTACACAAAGTACTCCCAGGTTTACATATTCAGTATCACAATTAATGCAAAGTACAGTCCAATGTTTCTCAATTTTACTCAATATTTTCAATTTCTTAAACCATTATCAAGTGATTTAAAGAATGGCTAAGGTCACAAAATATTAAAACATAATGTACAGAGCAAAGGGGAAGGAGAAGAGGTAAAGGGGAAGAGTGGTTTGGGAATGTCTTGGGAGTAAAGTAAGAGGAAGAGTGGTTTGGGAATGTCTTGGGAGTAAAGGGGAAGAGTGGTTTGGGAATGTCTTGGGAGTAAAGTCAGGGGTTAGTGAGAGGATGAGAACAAGGGAAGGAGAGGCACTACTGAAACAGGAGTGGTGGGAGTATGTGATAGAGTGTAAGAGAGTAAACTCTAGATAGATATGGGTAAAACTGAAAGTGGATGGAGAGAGATGGGTGATTATTGGTACCTATGCACCTGGGCATGAGAAGAAAGATCATGAGAGGTAAATGTTTTGGGAGCAGCTGATTGAGTGTGTTAGTAGTTTTGATGCACGAGACCAGGTTATAGTGATGGGTGATTTGAATGGAAAGGTGAGTGATGTGGCAGTTGAGGGAATAATTGGTGTACATGGGGTGTTCAGTGTTGTAAATAGAAATAGTGAAGAGCTTGTAGATTTATGTGCTGAAAAAGGACTGGTGATTGGGAATACCTGGTTTAAAAAGAGAGATATACATAAGTATACATATGTAAGTAGGAGAGATGGCCAGAGAGCATTATTGGATTACGTGTTAATTGATAGGCGCGCGAAAGAGAGACTTTTGGATGTTAATGGGCCGAGAGGTGCAACTGGAGGGATGTCTGATCATTATCTTGTGGAGGAGAAGGTGAAGATATGTAGAGGTTTACAGTAAAGAAGAGAATGTTGGGGGTGAAGAGAGCGGTGAGAGTAAGTGAGCTTGGGAAGGAGACTTGTGTGAGTAAGTACCAGGAGAGACTGAGTACAGAATGGAAAAAGGTGAGAACAAAGGAGGTAAGGGGAGTGGGGGAGGAATGGGATGTATTTAGGGAAGCAGTGATGGCTTGCGCAAAAGATGCTTGTGGCATGAGAAGCGTGGGAGATGGGCAGATTAGAAAGGGTAGTGAGTGGTGGGATGAAGAAGCAAGATTATCAGTGAAAGAGAAGAGAGAGGCATTTGGACAATTTTTGCAGGGAAATAATGCAAATGAGTGGGAGATGTATAAAAGGAAGAGGCAGGAGGTCAAGAGAAAGGTGCAAGAGGTGAAAAAGAGGGCAAATGAGAGTTGGGGTGAGAAAGTATCATTAAATTTTAGGGAGAATAAAAAGATGTTTTGGAAGGAGGTAAATAAAGTGCGTAAGACAAGGGAATCAATGGGAACTTCAGTGAAGGGGGCTAATAGGGAGGTGATAACAAGTAGTGGTGATGTGAGGAGATGGAGTGAGTATTTTGAAGGTTTGTTGAATGTGTTTGATAATAGAGTGGCAGATATAGGGTGTTTTGGTTGAGGTGGCATGCAAAGTGAGAGGGTTAGGGAAAAGGATTTGGTAAACAGGGAAGAGGTAGTAAAAGCTTTGCAGAAGATGAAAGCCAGCAAGGCAGCACGTTTGGATGGTATTGCAATAGAATTTATTAAAAAAGGGGGTGACTGTATTGTTGACTGGTTGGTAAGGTTATTTAATGTATGTATGACTCATGGTGAGGTGCCTGAGGATTGGCGGAATGCTTGCATAGTGCCATTGTACAAAGGCAAAGGGGATAAAAGTTAGTGCTCAAATTACAGAGGTATAAGTTTGTTGAGTATTCCTGGTAAATTATATGGGAGGGTATTGATTGAGAGGGTGAAGGCATATACAGAGCATCAGATTGGCGAAGAGCAGTGTGGTTCCAGAAGTGGTAGAGGATGTGTGGATCAGGTGTTTGCTTTGAAGAATGTATGTGAGAAATAGTTAGAAAAGCAAATGGATTTGTATGTAGCATTTATGGATCTGGAGAAGGCATATGATAGAGTTGATAGAGATGCTCTGTGGAAGGTATTAAGAATACATGGTGTGTGAGGAAAGTTGTTAGAAGCAGTGAAAAGTTTTTATCGAGGATGTAAGGCATGTGTACGTGTAGGAAGAGAGGAAAGTGATTGGTTCTAGGTGAATGTAAGATTGCAGCAGGGGTGTGTGACGTCTCCTTGGTTGTTTAATTTGTTTATAGATGGGGTTGTTAGGTAGGTGAATGCAAGGGTTTTGGAAAAGGGGGCAAGTATGCAGTGTGTTGTGGATGAGAGAGGTTGGGAAGTGAGTCAGTTGTTGTTTGCTGATGATACAGCGCTGGTGGCTGATTCGTGTGAGAAACTGCAGAAGCTGGTGACTGAGTTTGGTAAAGTGTGTGAAAGAAGAAAGCTGAGAGTAAATGTGAATAAGAGCAAGGTTATTAGGTACAGTAGGGTTGAGGGACAAGTCAATTGGGAGGTAAGTTTGAATGGAAAAAAACTGGAGGAAGTGAAGTGTTTTAGATATCTGGGAGTAGATTTGGCAGCGGATGGAACAATGGAAGCGGAAGTGAATCATAGGGTGGGGGAAGGGGCAAAAGTTCTGGGAATGTTGAAAAATGTGTGGAAGTCGAGAACATTAATCTCGGAAAGCAAAAATGGGTATGTTTGAAGGAATAGTGGTTCCAACAATGTTATATGGCTGCGAGGCGTGGGCTATGGATAGAGTTGTGCAGAGGAGGGTGGATGTGCTGGAAATGAGATGTTTGAGGACAATATGTGGTGTGAGGTGGTTGGATCGAGTAAGTAATAATAGGGTAAGAGAGATTTGTGGTAATAAAAAGTGTGGTTGAGAGAGCAGAAGAGGGTGTTTTGAAATGGTTTGGTCACATGGAGAGAATGAGTGAGGAAAGATTGACCAAGAGGATATATGTGTCAGAGGTGGAGGGAATGAGGAGAAGTGGAAGACCACATTGGAGGTGGAAAGATGGAGTGAAAAAGATTTTGAGTGATCGGGGTCTGAACATACAGGAGGGTGAAAGGCGTGCAAGGAATAGAGTGAATTGGAACGATGTGGTATACCGGGGCCAACGTGCTGTCATTGGATTGAACCAGGGCATGTGAAGCATCTGGAGTAAACCATGGAAAGTTCTGTGGGGCCTGGATGTGGAGGGGGAGCTGTGGTTTCGGTGCATTATTACATGACAGCTAGAGACTGAGTGTGAACGAAAGTGGCCTTTGTTGTCTTTTCCTAGCGCTACCTCGCGCACATTTGGGGGAGGTGGTTGTTATTTCATGTGTGGCGGGGTGGCGATGGGAATGAATAAAGGCAGACAGTATGAATTATGTACATGTGTATATATGTATATGTCTGTGTGTGTATATATATGTATACGTTGAGATGTACAGGTATGTATATTTGCGTGTGTGGACGTGTATGTATATACATGTGTGGGTTGGGCCATTCTTTCGTCTGTTTTCTTGTGCTACCTCGCTAACGCGGGAGACAGCGACAAGGCAAAATTAATAAATATAATAAATAAATACATATTAACATATACATACATATACATGCACAGACATCACATACATACACATGTACATATTCATACTTGCTTGCCTACTTGCTTGCCTTCATTCCTGTTGCTACCCCGGACCACAGAAAAACAGCATCACTATCCCCTGCTTCAGCAAGGTAGCACCAGCAATAGATATAAAAGCCACATTTGTTCACACTCAGTATATAGTTGTCATGTGTCATGCACCAAAACCACAGCTCCCTATCCACATCCAGGCCCCACAGGCATTCACGTACCCTGGTTCAGCACACTGACAGCACATCAACCCCAGCATACCATATCATTCCAATTCACTCTATTCCTTGTGCCTCACCCTTCTGTATGTTCAGACCCCAATTGCTCAAAATATTTTTTACTCCATCCTTCCACCTCCAATTTGGTCTCCTGCTTCTCCTTGTTCCCTCCACCTCTGACACATATATCCTCCTTGTCAATCTTTCCCCACTCTTTCTCTCCATATGTCCAAAACCATTTCAATGCACCCTCTTCTACTTTCTCAACCATACTCTTTTTATTTCCACACATCTCTCTTACCCTTTCATTACTTACTCGATCAAACCAACTCACAACACGTTGTCCTCATACATTTCATTTCCAACACATCCACCCTCCTCTGAACAACCTTATCTATAATCCATGCCTCACAACCATATAATATTGTTGGAACCACTATTCCTTCAAACATACCCATTTTTGCTCTGCGAGATAACGTTCTCTCCTTCCACACATTCTTCATCTCTCCCAGAACCTTTGCCCTCTCCCCCACCCTATGACTCAATTCTGCTTCCATATTTGTTCACCATATTTCACATTAGTAAGTTAGCACCAGAAACGGATGAAATGTAACATTCATTCACATCCATTCTCTAGCTCTCATGTGTAGTGCATCAAAATGAAACCCACTATCGACTACAGGCCTTATGAATCTTTTTGTGGTTTACTGAGACTACTTCATATGGCCTGGTTCAGTCCATTGATGGCATGTTGCCATTTACCACATCTCCCCATTTAAATCAATCTTGTGCACATCTTACACCATCCTGCATATTCAGGCCTTGGGTACCCCAAACCTTTTTCACTCCATCTTTCCATCTTTGATTTGGTTTCCCCATTCTCTTTGTCCCCTCAGTTCTGACTTGTATCGTTCATCAACCTCTCCTCACACATTCTCTCCATACATACACACCATTTTAGCACACCCACACCAGCTTTTTCAACCACACTTATAATAATACCACATCTCTTTCTTACCATTTTATTACTTCTTCGATCAAACTACCTCTCCACATATTGTCCTCAAACATTACATCCACCCTCCACATATTTTCAACTATAGTCCATACTTCACATCTATACAATAAACCCATTTTCGCTTTCCCAGATAAATGACCTCTCTTTTCACACATTCTTCAATATTTCCAGAACCTGCACCCACTCACCCACCATATGACCCACTTTTTCTTCCATGGTTCCAATTGCTGTCATGTCCATTAAGATATCCAAATCACTTCACTTCTGCCAGATTTTCTCCATTCACACACACCCCAACTGAAGTGTTCCTTAACCCTGTTAAGCCTGATAACTCTGTTTTTCGGTCATAAATTTTAGTCTTCATGTAGAGAACAGTGATAAACTATAATCAAAGTATACTTGAGCATACTTAAGAGAAAAGGGAAATAAGTTGTTCTATTGTCAAATTCAATATTTTATTTTTAGATATCAGATATGACAAGTGTACAAAATATGCATGATACTTATATACATAACTGCTTGACATTTCATATCCAAAAATACATGCAATCAAAAATAAGTAACACATTCTTAGACATTTCAATCAGAATATATCCATGTGGCAAGAACAGCCAGATAACTTTGTGATTGGTAATAAATGATTGGTGAAATGTGTACTGACCTATGATAAGTCAAGATCTGCCCATCTTGAAGTGCTGCGTCCAACCTCACGGCGGATTCTCTCCAGCTCCTGTTGGAATCACAACATTAAAGGAATTACATAAAGGCATCAAAATCTTAGACCATTAAAATATGTATATGCCTTAAAGTTAAAAGATAGGTAGTTTGACTTGTAGATTTAAAAATTAATGTTAACCTCACTAATTACAAACACCAGCATAAATCTGTAATCCTAATAATGATCAATGCAACTGTTGTATGGCAGCAGCAGAATTATCAATCTATGACTTCTAGTTTACAAAAAATTAGATTACTTTACTTCAATAATCTACATGCATCACTCTTCACCCTTAGCCTTCCTCTGTGAAATAACTATCCCTACAATGATCAAGGTCCTTGACATCTCCAAATCACATGAAAGTGTATGGTGTAAGTCTCTACTTTCTTTACTCCCTTTAGTATTTTTAAGCTTCTCTCTCTTTCCTATTACATAGCTTCCTCTCTGGTAGATCTACCACAGCAGTTGTTGGTGGAATGGCAACTTATCCTATCAACAGTGGTCTCCCTCTGGGTTCTGTTCAAACTACAGAGGTTTGTTTGTTGAGTATTCCATGAAAATTGTATGGGAGGGTATTGACTGAGAGGGTGAAGGCATGAACAAAGTAAAAGAATGGGGAGGACCAGTGTGGTTGCAGAAGTGGTACAGGATGTGTGGATCAGGTGTTTTCTTTGAAGAATGTGTGAGAAATATTTAGAAAAAGATGGATTTGTATGTAGCATTTGTGGATCTGGACAAGGTATATAACAGGGCTGACAGAGATGCTTTGTGGAGGGTCTTAAGAGTATATGATGTGGGAGGTAAGCTGCTAGAAGCAGAGAGAAGTTTTTATCAAGGGTGTAAGGTATGTTTACAAGTAGGAAGAGAGGAGAGTGACTGGTTCCCAATGAAGATCAGTCTGCAGCAAGGGTGTGAGAGGGACTGTGAAGTGAGTCAGTTGTTATTCACTGATGATACAGCGCTGGTGGCTGATCCGAGTGAGAAACTGCAGAAGTTGGTGACTGAGTCTGGAAAAGTGTGTGAAAGGAGAAAGTTGAGAGTAAATGTGAATACGAGCAAGGTTATTAGCTTCAGCAGGGCTGAGGGAGGAGTTAGTTGGGATGAGAGTTTGAATGGGGAAAAAGTGAAGGAAGTGAAGTGTTTTAGATATCTGGGAGTGGACTTAGCATGGAAGTCAAAGGGAGTCACAGGTTGGGCGAGAGGGCAAAGGTTCTGAGAGCGATGAAGAATGTGTGGAAGGATAGAACGTTATCTTGGAGAGCAAAATTGGGTATGTTTGAAGGAACAGTAGTACCAACAACATTACATGGTTGCGAGGCATGAGCTATAGATAGGGTAGTACGGAGGAGGATGGATGTGTTGGAAATTAAATGTTTGCGGACAATATGTGGTGTGAGATGGATTGATCAAATAAATAATGAAAGGGTAAGACAGATGTGTGGTAATAAAAAAAGTGGTTGAGAGGGAAGAAGAGGGGGTGTTGAAATGGTTTGAACATATGGAGAATGAGTGAGGAATGGTTGACAAAGAGGATATATGTGTCAGAGGTGGAGGAAATAAGGAGAAGCGGGAAACCAAACTGAATGTGGAAAGATGGAGTGAAAAAGATTTTGAATGACTGGGGCCTGAACATGCATGAGGGTGAAAGGTGTGCAAGGAATAGAGTGAATTGGAATAATGTGGTATACTGGGGTCGACGCACAGTCAATGGACTGAACCAGAGCATGTGAAACATCTGGGGCAAACCATGGAAAGGTCTGTGGGGTCTGGATGTGGATCTGTGGTTTCTGTGCATTGCACATGATGGCTAGAGACTGAGTGTGAACGAATGTGGCTTTTTTTTTTTCCTGGCGCTACCTCGCTGACACAGTTGGAGGCGATGCTGTTTCCTGTGGGGTGGGTTGGTGCCGAGAGTGGATGAAGGCAAGCATGACTATGTACATATGTCTGCGTATGTGTATATGTTGATATGTATATGTACGTGTATGTATATATGTGTGTATATGAGTGGACAGGTCTTTCTTCGTTTGTTTCCTAGTGCTACCTCGCTGACGCGGGAAACAGCAAATAAGTGTAATATACCCCTGGGGATAGGGGAGAAGAATACTTCCCACGCATTCCTCACGTGTCGTAGAAGGCGACTAAAGGGGACGGGAGCAGGGGGGCTGGAAACCCTCCCCTCCTTGTATTTTGACTTTCTAAAAGGGGAAACAGAAGAAGGAGTCACACGGGGAGTGCTCATCCTCCTTGAAGGCTCAGATTGGAGTGTCTAAATGTGGGTGGATGTAACCAAGATGTGAAAAAAGGAGAGATAGGTAGTATGTTTGAGGAAAGGAACCTGGATGTTTTGGCTCTGAGTGAAACGAAGCTCAAGGGTAAAGGGGAAGAGTGGTTTGGGAATGTCTTGGGAGTAAAGTCAGGAGTTAGTGAGAGGACAAGAGCAAGGGAAGGAGTAGCACCACACCTGAAACAGGAGTGGTGGGAGTATGTGATAGAGTGTAAGAAAGTAAATTCTAGATTGATATGGGTAAAACTGAAAGTTGATGGAGAGAGATGGATGATTATTGGTGCATATGCACCTGGGCATGAGAAGAAAGATCATGAGAGGCAAGTGTTTTGGGAGCAGCTGAATGAGTGTGTTAGTAGTTTTGATGCAAGAGAGGTTATAGTGATGGGTGATTTGAATGCAAAGGTGAGTAATGTGGCAGTTGAGGGAATACTTGGTATACATGGGGAGTTCAGTGTTGTAAATGGTAATGGTGAAGAGCTTGTAGATTTATGTGCTGAAAAAGGACTGGTGATTGGGAATACCTGGTTTAAAAAGAGAGATATACATAAGTATACGTATGTAAGTAGGAGAGATGGCCAGAGAGCGTTATTGGATTACGTGTTAATTGATAGGCGCGCGAAAGAGACTTTTGGATGTTAATGTGCTGAGAGGTGCAACTGGAGGGATGTCTGATCATTATCTTGTGTTGGCGAAGGTGGAGATTTGTAGAGGTTTTCAGAATAGAAGAGAGTGTTGGGGTGAAGAGAGTGGTGAGAGTAAGTGAGCTTGGGAAGGAGACTTGTGTGAGGAAGTCCCAGGAGAGACTGAGTACAGAATGGAAAAAGGTGAGAATAAAGGAGGTAAGGGGAGTGGGGGAGGAATGGGATGTATTTAGGGAAGCAGTGATGGCTTGCGCAAAAGATGCTTGCGGCATGAGAAGCGTGGGAGGTGGACAGATTAGAAAGGGTAGTGAGTGGTGGGATGAAGAAGTAAGATTATTAGTGAAAGAGAAGAGAGAGGCATTTGGACGATTTTTGCTGGGAAATAATGCTAATGAGTGGGAGATGTATAAAAGAAAGAGGCAGGAGGTCAAGAGAAAGGTGCAAGAGGTGAAAAAGAGGGCAAATGAGAGTTGGGGTGAGAGAATATCATTAAATTTTAGGGAGAATAAAAAGATGTTCTGGAAGGAGGTAAATAAAGTGCGTAAGACAAGGGAGCAAATGGGAACTTCAGTGAAGGGTGCAAATGGGGAGGTGATAACAAGTAGTGGTGATGTGAGAAGGAGATGGAGTGAGTATTTTGAAGGTTTGTTGAATGTATTTGATGATAGAGTGGCAGATATAGGGTGTTTTGGTCGAGGTGGTGTGCAAAGTGAGAGGGTTAGGGAAAATGATTTGGTAAACAGAGAAGAGGTAGTAAAAGCTTTGCGGAAGATGAAAGCCGGCAAAGCAGCAGGTTTGGATGGTATTGCAGTGGAATTTATTAAAAATGGGGGTGACTGTATTATTGACTGGTTGGTAAGGTTATTTAATGTATGTATGACTCATGGTGAGGTGCCTGAGGATTGGCGGAATGCGTGCATAGTACCATTGTACAAAGGCAAAGGGGATAAGAGTGAGTGCTCAAATTTCAGAGGTATAAGTTTGTTGAGTATTCCTGGTAAATTATATGGGAGGGTATTGATTGAGAGGGTGAAGGCATGTACAGAGCATCAGATTGGGGAAGAGCAGTGTGGTTTCAGAAGTGGTAGAGGATGTGTGGATCAGGTGTTTGCTTTGAAGAATGTTTGTGAGAAATACTTAGAAAAGCAAATGGATTTGTATGTAGCATTTATGGATCTGGAGAAGGCATATGATAGAGTTGATAGAGATGCTCTGTGGAAGGTATTAAGAATATATGGTGTGGGAGGCAAGTTGTTAGAAGCAGTGAAAAGTTTTTATCGAGGATGTAAGGCATGTGTACGTGTAGGAAGAGAGGAAAGTGATTGGTTCTCAGTGAATGTTGGTTTGCGGCAGGGGTGTGTGATGTCTCCATGGTTGTTTAATTTGTTTATGGATGGGGTTGTTAGGGAGGTGAATGCAAGAGTTTTGGAAAGAGGGGCAAGTATGAAGTCTGTTGGGGATGAGAGAGCTTGGGAAGTGAGTCAATTGTTGTTCGCTGATGATACAGCGCTGGTGGCTGATTCATGTGAGAAACTGCAGAAGCTGGTGACTGAGTTTGGTAAAGTGTGTGAAAGAAGAAAGTTAAGAGTAAATGTGAATAAGAGCAAGGTTATTAGGTACAGTAGGGTTGAGGGTCAAGTCATTTGGGAGGTAAGTTTGAATGGAGAAAAACTGGAGGAAGTAAAGTGTTTTAGATATCTGGGAGTGGATCTGGCAGCGGATGGAACCATGGAAGCGGAAGTGGATCATAGGGTGGGGGAGGGGGCAATAATCCTGGGAGCCTTGAAGAATGTGTGGAAGTCGAGAACTATTTTTTTTTATTATACTTTGTCGCTGTCTCCCGCGTTTGCGAGGTAGCACAAGGAAACAGACGAAAGAAATGGCCCAACCCCCCCCATACACATGTATATACATACGTCCACACACGCAAATATACATACCTACACAGCTTTCCATGGTTTACCCCAGATGCTTCACATGCCTTGATTCAATCCACTGACAGCACGTCAACCCCAGTATACCACATCGCTCCAATTCACTCTATTACTTGCCCTCCTTTCACCCTCCTGCATGTTCAGGCCCCAATCACACAAAATCTTTTTCACTCCATCTTTCCACCTCCAATTTGGTCTCCCTCTTCTCCTCGTTCCCTCCACCTCCGACACATATATCCTCTTGGTCAATCTTTCCTCACTCATTCTCTCCATGTGCCCAAACCACTTCAAAACACCCTCTTCTGCTCTCTCAACCACGCTCTTTTTATTTCCACACATCTCTCTTACCCTTACGTTACTCACTCGATCAAACCACCTCACACCACACATTGTCCTCAAACATCTCATTTCCAGCACATCCATCCTCCTGCGCACAACTCTATCCATAGCCCATATATATATATATATATATATATATATATATATATATATATATATATATATATATTTTTTTTTTTTTTTTTTTTTTTTTTCTTTATTTATTTTCTTTATTTTCACTCCATCTTTCCACCTCCAATTTCTCTCCCACTTCTCCTCGTTCCCTCCACCTCTGACATATATATCCTCTTTGTCAATCTTTCCTCACTCATTCTCTCCATGTGACCAAACCACTTCAAAACACCCTCTTCTGCTCTCTCAACCACACTCTTTTTATTTCCACACATCTCTCTTACCCTTACATTACTTACTCGATCAAACCACCTCACACCACATATTGTCCTCAAACATCTCATTTCCAGCACATCCACCCTTGTGCGCACAACTCTATCCATAGCCCATGCCTCGCAACCATACAACATTGTTGGAACCACTATTCCTTCAAACATACGCATTTTTGCTTTCCGAGATAATGTTCTCGACTTCCACACATTCTTCAAGGCTCCCAGAATTTTCGCCCCCTCCCCCACCCTATGATCCACTTCCGCTTCCATGGTTCCATCCGCTGCCAGATCCACTCCCAGATATCTAAAACACTTTACTTCCTCTAGTTTTTCTCCATTCAAACTTACCTCCCAATTAACTTGACCCTCAACCCTACTGTGCCTAATAACCTTGCTCTTATTCACATTTACTCTCAACTTTCTTCTTTCACACACTTTACCAAACTCAGTCACCAGCACTGTCTCATCAGCGAACAACAACTGACTCGCCTCCAAAGCTCTCTCATCCACAACAGACTGCATACTTGCCCCTCTTTCCAAAACTCTTGCATTCTTCTCCCTAACAACCCCATCCATAAACAAATTAAACAACCATGGAGACATCACACATCCCTGCCGCAAACCTACATTCACTGAGAATCAATCACTTTCCTCTCTTCCTACACGTACACATGCCTTACATCCTCGATAAAAACTTTTCACTGCTTCTAACAACTTGCCTCCCACACTATGTATTCTTAGTACCTTCCACAGAGCATCTCTATCAACTCTATCATATGCCTTCTCCAGATCCATAAATGCTACATACAAATCCTTTTGCTTTTCTAAGTATTTCTCACATACATTCTTCAAAGCAAACACCTGATCCACACATCCTCTACCACTTCAGAAACCACACTGCTTTTCCCCAACCTGATGCTCTGTATATGCCTTCACCCCCTATATCAATACCCTCCCTTATAACTTACCAGGAATACTCAACAAACTTATACCTCTGTAATTTGAGCACTCACTCTTATCCCCTTTGCCTTTGTACAATGGCACTATGCAAGCATTCCTCCAATCCTCAGGCACCTCACCATGAATCATACATACATTAAATAACCTTACCAACCAGTCAACAATACAGTCATCCCCTTTTTTAATAAATTCTACTGCAATATCATCCAAGCCTGCTGCCTTGCCGGGTTTCATCTTCCACAAAGCCTTTACTACCTCTTCTCTGTTTACCAAATCATTTTCCCTAACCCTCCCACTTTGCACACCACCTCGACCAAAACACCCTATATCTGCCATTCTATCATCAAACACATTCAACAAACCTTCAAAATACTCACTCCCTCTTCTTCTCACATCACCACTACTTGTTATCACCTCCCCATTAGCCCCCTTCACTGAAGTTCTCATTTGTTCTCTTGTCTTACACACTTTATTTACTTCCTTCCAAAACATCTTTTTATTCTCCCTAAAATTAAATGATAGTCTCTCACCCCAACTCTCATTTGCCCTCTCTTTCAACTCTTGCACCTTTTTCTTGACCTCCTGCTTCTTTCTTTTATACATCTCCCACTCCAAATGCCTCTCTCTTCTCTTTCGCTAATAATCTTACTTCTTCATCCCACCACTCACTACCGTTTCTAATCAACCCACCTCCCACACTTCTCATGCCACAAGCATCTTTTGCGCAAACCATCACTGCTTCCCTAAATACATCCCATTCCTCCCCCACTCCCCTTACCTCCTTTATTCTCACATTTTTCCATTCTGTACTCAGTCTCTCCTGGTACTTCCTCACAGAAGTCTCCTTTCCAAGCTCACTTACTCTCACCACTCTCTTCACCCCAACATTCTCTCTTCTTTTCTGAAAATCCCTACAAATCTTCACCTCAGCCTCCACAAGATAATGATCAGACATCCCTCCAGTTGCATCTCTCAGCACATTAACATCCAAAAGTCTCTCTTTTGCGCACCTATCAATTAACACGTAATCCAATAACGCTCTCTGGCCATCTCTCCTACTTACATACGTATACTTACGTATATCTCTCTTTTTAAACTAGGTATTCCCAATCACCAGTCCTTTTTCAGCACATAAATCTACAAGCTCTTCACCATTTCCATTTACAACACTGAACACCCCATGTATACCAATTATTCCCTCAACTGCCATATTACTCACCTTTGCATTCAAATCACCCATCACTATAACCTGGTATTGTGCATCAAAACCACTAACACACTCATTCAGCTGCTCCCAAAGCACTTGCCTCTCATGATCTTCCTTCTCATGCCCAGGTGCATATGCACTAATAATCACCCATCTCCCTCCATCAACTTTCAGTTTTACCCATATCAATCTAGAATTTACTTTCTTACACTCTACCACATACTCCCACCACTCCTGTTTCAGGAGTAGTGCTACTCCTTCCCTTGCTCTTGTCCTGTCACTAACCCCTGACTTTACTCCCAAGACATTCCCAAACCACTCTTCCCCTTTACCCTTGAGCTTCGTTTCACTCAGAGCCAAAGCATCCAGGTTCCTTTCCTCAAACATACTACCTATCTCTCTCTTTTTCTCATCTTGGTTACATCCACACACATTTAGACACCCCAATCTGAGCCTTCGAGGAGGATGAGCACTCCCCGCGTGACTCCTCCTTCTGTTTCCCCTTTTAGAAAGTTAAAATACAAGGAGGGGAGGGTTTCTGGCCCCCCCGCTCCCGTCCCCTTTAGTCGCCTTGTACGACACGTGAGGAATGCATGGGAAGTATTCTTTTTCCCCTATCCCAGGGATAAAATATATATATATATATATATATATATATATATATATATATATATATATATATATATATATATATTCTTTCTTTCATACTATTCGCCCTTTCCCGCGTCAGCGAGGTAGCGTTAAGAACAGAGGACTGGGCCTCTGAGGAAACATCCTCATCCAGCCCCCTTCTCTGTTCCTTCCTTTGGAAAAAAAAAAAAAAAAAGGGGAGGATTTCCAGCCCCCGCTCCCTTCCCTTTTAGTCGCCTTCTACGACACGCAGGGAATACGTGGGAAGTATTCTTTCTCCCCTATCCCCAGGGAATATATATATATATATATATATATATATATATATATATATATATATATATATATATATATATATATATTTTTTTTTTTCATACTATTCGCCATTTCCCGCGATAGCGAGGTAGCGTTAAGAACAGAGGACTGGGCCTTTGAGGGAATACCCTCACCTGGCCCCCTTCTCTGTTCCTTCTTTTGGAAAATTAAAAGAAAAAAAAAAAAAACGAGAGGGGAGGATTTCCAGCCCCCCGCTCCCTTCCCTTTTAGTCGCCTTCTACGACACGCAGGGAATACGTGGGAAGTATTCTTTCTCCCCTATCCCCAGGGATAAATATATATATATATATATATATATATATATATATATATATATATATATATATATATATATATATGGCCAATTTCTTAATCAGCTACAAGGCTGACTTTACCTCTAAAACATTTAAACTCTACAATGGAGTCTACTAAGTACTCATTTTTTTTCCTGCTCTACCGTCTCTTCCTACACTAGCACCATTACCTAAAGCAAATCTCAACATGAAGGTCTTTTAATATGGAGACAATCTCAAAATCACAAGACACACTGACAGCACATAAGTCTTCAATCACTATTTTATCCCCAGACAGTTACGAGTTCATTTGACACCCTCCAGTCACTCGGTAAAACCCCAACCATTCTAGATATCATAGACAGCCACACGACATCTGTTCCCCACACTAATAACGTCAACACAAAGTAAATGCCCTCACAAGACCAACTAGCAGCAGAAATGGACAAGAAAGAGCCACTCAACATTTTATGCAAACAATTGATCCTGTCCACTTTCAACTAAGCCACACATAACTGATACCCTACATCTCAAAATCAAATATTACAAAGCTGCAAAGCACACAAAATACCACAGGACAATCACTGGCTGACTGACGATATCACTCAACACTTTTACAGTAAAAAAAGATAAAAATAAAGATCCTCCCAACGATCTCGCCTCAGTATGCTCGGCACTCAACTCTACGTAGCAACACTAGATCCCCTCCCATCTAAAACACTTATAACCGTACAGAAATACTCCAGTAGAAATAAAAAGTTACCCCTGCCTCGCACTTTAGTCACTCCTACTTGCAGATACCCCCGACCCTCAACAAATACAACACAAACAAAACACATTCACACTAAAGCAACCCAAGCCACTAAACAACCGACCCTCCACCTCATTCTCAAACTCCAACCCACCAGATGTTCACCCATCACAAGCCACAATCCTCAAACGAAGGCGAGTCAAACTTACACGCTTATGTTCTGGTTACCCTCCAGAACAACACAACAAACACCGTTCCAGCATATACCAAACCCTTCTTGCCCACTATGAAACTATCATTAAGACACCGAGCACTTACTACAGTCTCTGCACATAGGCGCACACACAACACTTTATGATCCGGGGTCTCAAATGATGAAGTGGGCCAGCTTCCTGACTGCTGCAACCCCAAAAGGATAGATGAAACTTACTGGACATGAAGTAAGTAGGTGTTATCGGACTGTTAGGAGGTGGTTACAGTAAGAGTGAGAAGCCACTTTCGCCGAGGCTCGTCTTCATCACTAGATGGAAAGAAGTAAAGCCTCAAAAAAAAAAAGAAAAAAAATTCTTCCTGTAAAGGAGTTTATCATTTCCCTGCTTCTTCATGGAGTGCAGTCTTGAAGCTCTATGATTCAACCAAGGGTTCCTGGGATTACATTACCTTAGTAAGAATTAATATATTCAGTATATACTTCCTGCCCTAGGAATCCCGTTTAACTTAATGGGGTTCCCGAAGCATTCAGGAAGCAGGTCATGTTCACCAGGCGGGACCACAGGTCAAAAAGTCTGTTGTTGTTAGGTGTGTGTGTCTATGTGGGGAGAGGGAGAAAGCAGGGTAACGGAGCAGTAAGTGTTCGATGTCATCAGTGTGGTAATTAATGGTGGGCATGCAAATTCCTGGGACGTAGTGAATCAGTGTTTGTTGTATTGTAGGGATGTATGGTGGCCACAGCACAGACGGGATAGTGCGACTCGTGTATGTCTGGGGAGTGTAGTTTTGGATGTCTGGTGGCATGATGGTGGTTTAATGCTTCTTGGGTCATTTGAAGTGTATGTGTTCTCTCAGTGTTGTGTTTGTTGGAAGGAGGATCTGTTAGAAGAGGATGCTGAAGCGTGAGGTAAGCTTTTTATTCTTATTTAGGAACTGTTAGTTAATTATGAGATGGTTCCCATAGGAAAGTTCTAGTGATGTTGCAAAGATATGAGTGCCGAGCATGTTGAAGTGGTATAGTGGGTCTTTTGTTTCCTTGTGCAGGTGGTGAGTGTTTGTGGTTAAGTAGCCCTTGTCTGAGTGCTCTATTTTGTGTTTCATAACTGCTATATTGGCATTTTATAGGATGGACGACCACGTAGGGGTAGTGTAGTTTAGAAGGATGTGGATGAATTGTTTATAGAGATGTTAAAAATCTTTTTCTTGTCCAAATCTGATTTTTCCACCATGAAAAGGGATGGAATGGGATGGGGGGGAGGGGGATAGGTACCGTGAGTGATGTTTAGAATATTTGGTGTTTTGTTCAGCTGGAGTGACTATCTAAACAAGTAGACTAGAAGGTGTTGGTTGGGTGTCTGGAGATAAAAGAGCAATTCAAAGTGACTATCTAAACAAGTAGACTAGAAGGTGTTGGTTGGGTGTCTGGAGATAAAAGAGCAATTCAAAACACGTTGAGATGCTGACATTCTGCTGTGTGAGCCACTGTTCCAATGGTGTGATGTAGTGCTGCATAATTCATGTTGCTGCTATAGCGTCGGTGATTGTGAGGTCGTCTGTGTTCTCATATGAGAGGACCTTCATGTTTGCTGGAAGTAATGGAAGTCGTATGGGAAGAGATCGAAGAGGGCTGGACTAAGAATCAATCCTTGGGGAATTCCACTAGAGTTTAGTAGTTTTAGAAGTGGTCTTGCGAATGACTGACGTGGTGGCCAGCTTTGAAGTTGGCCTGCCATTCTTTATCATTGTTATATCTTTTGTGTGAAGATGTTTCGGGGACAGTGTCAAATGCTTTGTTGTCTGCCAGTAGTACCGTGCGGGAAGGGGGGCTGTGGTTGGTTGTAGCCATCTTGGATACAGTGTGAGGTGTTTAGTTCTGAAACCATGTCTTATATGTGAAAGTGGAATATTTTGTTTCTACTGTGGATCGGTATTTCACAGAATCTGGATACTGAAGACAGGGGTGATGTTAGACGGAAGAAGGAGAGGGTGTTGGAGGGCTTTAGGATCTGTATTATGTTGGAAAGTGCTCCGATGTTAGGGTATCTGTTACGAAGCCAAGAGTGGACTTGATCTCTTTCTCGAGTGCTGTGAGATCAACACAGGACATCTTAAGGCAGGAAAAGTAGGTTAATTTTAGTATCAGCGGTTTATAAGATGTCAATGTTAGCAGGAAATGACACCGTATCAGCCAGCCACTTCTAACTCATTTGGTGTTGCCATCCTGGTGGTTGTGTATAATGTGAAGGGATGAATATTGTAATCTTTTATCCCCCAATCCTAACCTGCCTTTGTAGTTTATGTCATTCAGAGATTATGATGGTCTGATATGAGCTAAGAATATAGCAGCTCTCGCCCAAATGAGATGGTAGCTATGAGCCTCAGTTATGCCAAATATCAGCAAACTCGGACTTACCTCGTCTTTCTGGGTTCTGAGGTTGTCAACGTCAGCCTCGGCGTAGGTAGGGTCTCTGGCTGGGTCTTCTGGTAACACTGATGACCTATCCTCGTTATCCTGTGAACATTGGTAATGATGATATGTTGGAGGAGCAGGTGTGGGTGGCTGTGAGTGGTGCGGCCGGTTGGTATAGTGTGTATGGAAACGCATGGTTACCAATTAGTTTGAATGACGGTGACGTATAGTGAATGGTAGAAGACGAACACAAGTTATTCTAAGTATTGAGTGACCGTCGTTTCTTATGAGTGGCTTCCATGAGTGTTTGAGAGACAGGAACCCAAGTATTATGTGAAGATTACGCAATAGTTTTATGACACGAGTTATTTAGTTACAGATTAACAAATCAAAATAGTTACGCAAACTTTTTTGAAGGTATGTTTAGGAGTGATTGATACTGATGACAAGTTAACTGTGTTGTTCATAAATGAAGTATTCTGGTTATGAATGCTTACTAACTGTGAGTTCTGATACAAGAATGCTGTTCTGAAAGCCAGTTGTTATGGAGAGAGACGAGTTGTAATTACTTTTCACCATGAATGATAATAATCTTTAGTTACTCGGTTGTTTTGAGTTCCTGAGGGATCATGAGATGCATTGGAGGTACAGAAAGAAGCTACAGTCTCATGTATTGGTGAGTAACCATGGCTGCTAGTGTTTTCTCGTGAGCGACCATAATGTAAATGAACAGAACTGGATAACTATATCAGGTTAACGTGAACAGATATGTCACCATAATAAACACGCCTCAGACGTGAGAAACATTTGATAGCGAAACCTGTCATTCATTGTGTACGTGAGCTTGTAACTGAGAACTGTGTTGGTAGCTTACCGTCACCTGATGTAGGGAACATTTATCAATCCTTGGAAGATCTAGATCAAAGGACTTGAAATATATATTTCGAAATATTTCATTGAGAATCTTAGTAATAAGTTGAATTATCACTGAAAGAATATGCTCACCAACACATCACATCATTTATGGTGAAATCAAAAGTAATTAAATAATGGCATTTGTTGGTTGGACGCAGAGATATCTCTTCTGTACATGAGCTTAAAGAAAATGTGCTGCAGGTGTACATTACTCGTTCTGGGTGGCAGTATTTTGCTGGTTACACACCTGGGGAGTCAAATGACTTGTGGAGTAAGATATTGTGATGTGATGGTTTGTTTACACGACAGACTAGTGAGGTTTTCTTGTTTATTGGTCTTGTAATTTAGTTGTGAGAAATGTTTGCTTTTGCCTCTGGACTGCGTAATTTATTTATTCAGGCGAAGGATTATTTATATGTAGCTGCTTTGGTTGTACGACAGGAGAGAGGCAGTAATGTGTTAGAGTAATCTTATGAGAAGGCAACATGACTGACTAGTGGAACTAGTTAACACAGACATTATCGCTCACCTGATCAAAGTACGAGTTATTAAGGCATTTCGGTTATACAGTTTGTTGATATCAGAGGTTAATAAGACATAATTGGTTAATTTGGTCACTTAGCACAATGGTGGTTTAACGGCTGCTTAGTGTAAGATGGGGTAATATTAATACTATAATTAGTTAACTTTGACAATGCTGGTATCATGAGTACTTAGGGTAATAAGACACTATATTTAGTTAACTTGGTCATTTGACAATGTTTAGTGTGAGGATTTATAGCATTGCTGAGAGAGTAGCTGGCACAACCTGTGTTCAACCTATGGTGTTGATAGCGAGTGATTACGCTGGCCGTGTGACAGGATATGACAGTTAAGGGTTTTCCACAGAGTGAATGACTGGAGAAATATTCATGCACCCGACTTCAGTAAAGTGATGTCATGTGATTATCGTATGCAAACTCGTGTCCTGGTTAGTTCTCACTGTACGTCATGCTGTGAGGCAAGAGGCAAGATGGAGTTTGTACACTGCATGTAAGGAATGCAGTGGAGTAACTCCTGAAATGTCTGAAATTTTGTCTCGTTTGGCAGATATTAACTACGGTTGAAGCGTTCGTTATGGACGTAACTGAAAAGATTTGGAAGCGAATAGATGATGTAAAAAATTTAAGATCATGTCACGCAGAAGATAATAAGAGAGGGGAGTCATGAAGCCTCGCCCACGACTATTAGTGCAATCAAGAACGATGGATACAGAACATGGTGATTTACAGAACTTTTATGACATTTTCTGTAGACAACAGACAGTACTGATAGGATATTAAAAGTGCAGCCTAAAACTGGACTGGCAAATTAGGGATGGTCAATACGTGTCTTCTTTGATGTTATTTTCTGAGACAGAAAACAGCAGAAAAAATTGACCATGAACAGAATTTTTTTTTTTTAAACAGACGCAGAACTGATGCAGAGGAAAGATCTCTCGAGATACGGCGGAACTGATCACCACAAGACTAAAGTGGGTAGGATTTCATTCATTCATTCATCAGGAACATATGGCACTGCCTGCATCATAGCCGGGAACCCATGTAAGGTTTATGTATCAAGGGGAAATACAGTAGGGAAAAAAGTCATGAGGGCACATCATTTGTTGATTGGTATAATCAGTATGATGTACCCACTCCTGCTGTGTGGTTGTCATAGTGCTACTGACTGGCAATGGTTGACGCTGGTCATGCTGGAGGGTACAAGAAGTGATAGTAATATATCATAATGAGTTTCACTGAATACTGTGAGTTGTGCTGCTCTAACCTGAGGGAACCTGGTGGTGAAGACATGTCTCCAGGCGTCGAAAGTGAGGTCCTCTGACATATTGATGGTGGCCAGACTGTCGCTACCTGCTGGGATGATCAGCGGCTTGTTGTAGTCTTGGGCCAGGCTCCGGCTGTAGCACAAGGTAATACACATCACAATCTTGTTGATAAAAGATGAGGGAAAGTACTTTTACTGTATGAGAGTGATGCATAAGCGGAATAAAATGACTGGGAACGTGGTTCATGCAGACAACATACAGAAATTCAACATGCTGTATGACAGCAGATATTACAGAGATGGAGCAGCCATACGAGTGTAAAACTCCCTCCCCGTACGATACAAGCAGGTAATTACTGTAGATGATGACGTGATCTTTGGTGTCATTAATCAGGCAATATCTCATGATGTCAAGACAATTGATCATTAGTCCAACGGTCTTGTTGCAATGATGTCTGCAGGGAGAAATACTGCAGTGACTTTTTAAACTGCCCACATCCATTCCTTCACTATACTGGCATTCCTCACAAGTTAGCAGGTTACAGGATTACAGAGGTTAGACTACATATCCTGAGAGCACATACAGTGCATACTCATACGGAGCCCAGACCATAGTATCTGCTTACAGTAGCCCTAGTGGACACTGATATAACATACACCTTATCCTTACAGTGCAAAGACAAACATCTTACTGAGAACACACAATACATACTAACATCATTCAGACTGTGTATCAGTGAGCACAGTGTCGGCCACAGACGACTGCACAGAAGCTGTGCATCTCGGCAGATCACACAGAAGCTGTATATCTTCACACAGGAAAACAATATGTAATGGAAGATGAGAGATATTTGGTCCTCACAAGTTAACATTATCTACCACCCACTGGTGAAGACTGCATAGTATTAACACATACTGTTGTGTACACTGCCTCAGATCTAAGTTTAAATAATCACAAAAAAGAATACGTTTGAATGTCACAGAACACACACACACACACACATTCGCACAAAATGAAAAGAAAGCCTGACTATGTTCTTGCAGGACACAACGAACACATCCACACCGCAAATATCTGTCGAGACCTCTTCAGCGAAGTCGCCTTAGAGTGGAGGGAGGGGTTGTGTGCTATGATGAAGCCACGGACCATGGAAGCTGGGACGTCAGTCCCTGGCAGGGTTATGGCATACAAGGCAGACTTTAATATTTAGTGAGAGGCCACACCAAGTGGTTATAACTCATAGATATTGGATGCCATGGTTTCCCTACAGCTGAAACAAGCCAGGCTACCACAGTCATTGGGATCATGATCTTTGTCTTGGATAGCACAAGACCAGCAAGGGCTGTGGCTGACGGAAGATGTGCTGCTGCCTGTAGTGGGCAGTAGGTGTCCACATCACGGGTAGCGGCCATACCCCAGTACACTACTTACTGAGCCACACGGCATCACCTGGCCCGTATGAGCCAGTTCGGCTGGAGGAAACCCTTCCTCTCCAGGGAATGTACAACTCCCAGGCTCGAGTAACTCACCTCAGATTCACCATCACAGACTGTGGCCCAGACACTGACCAGAGATATACCAAACTAAGCCTTTCCTTCCTCACCAGGAATAGGATTTTAAAGAGACGAGATAAGACCTAGAGGACATTTAAAAGAATTCTGTCGAGTCCTGGAAAGAGGGGCAAGTATGAAGTCTGTTGGGGATGAGAGAGCTTGGGAAGTGAGTCAGTTGTTGTTCGCTGATGATACAGCGCTGGTGGCTGATTCATGTGAGAAACTGCAGAAGCTGGTGACTGAGTTTGGTAAAGTGTGTGGAAGAAGAAAGTTAAGAGTAAATGTGAATAAGAGCAAGGTTATTAGGTACAGTAGGGTTGAGGGTCAAGTCAATTGGGAGGTGAGTTTGAATGGAGAAAAACTGGAGGAAGTGAAGTGTTTTAGATATCTGGGAGTGGATCTGTCAGCGGATGGAACCATGGAAGCGGAAGTGGATCATAGGGTGGGGGAGGGGGCGAAAATTTTGGGAGCCTTGAAAAATGTGTGGAAGTCGAGAACATTATCTCGGAAAGCAAAAATGGGTATGTTTGAAGGAATAGTGGTTCCAACAATGTTGTATGGTTGCGAGGCGTGGGCTATGGATAGAGATGTGCGCAGGAGGATGGATGTGCTGGAAATGAGATGTTTGAGGAAAATGTGTGGTGTGAGGTGGTTTGATCGAGTAAGTAACGTAAGGGTAAGAGAGATGTGTGGAAATAAAAAGAGCGTGGTTGAGAGAGCAGAAGAGGGTGTTTTGAAATGGTTTGGGCACATGGAGAGAATGAGTGAGGAAAGATTGACCAAGAGGATATATGTGTCCGAGGTGGAGGGAACGAGGAGAAGAGGGAGACCAAATTGGAGGTGGAAAGATGGAGTGAAAAAGATTTTGTGTGATCGGGGCCTGAACATGTAGGAGGGTGAAAGGAGGGCAAGGAATAGAGTGAATTGGAGCGATGTGGTATACAGGGGTTGACGTGCTGTCAGTGGATTGAATCAAGGCATGTGAAGCGTCTGGGGTAAACCATGGAAAGCTGTGTAGGTATGTATATTTGCGTGTGTGGACGTGTGTATGTACATGTGTATGGGGGGGGGGGCATTTCTTTCGTCTGTTTCCTTGCGCTACCTCGCAAACGCGGGAGACAGCGACAAAGTATAAAAAAAAAAAAAAAAAAAAAAAATGTCTTCTCACAGAATTGCCAGTTTCTTAGACAATTTCCAAAAAATATTGACATTCGTGTCAATATTTGAGATCCACAGTGGCATTACGTCGTTCTCTGGGGGATAATATGATGCTTTTACAGGGAGGAGCTAAGATGATGCTAGAACTGCAGAAAGCTGCTCAGGGAAGATATTATACTAACTGACAACTGCTACCTGAATATCAAAGAAATCAATATATACGTAAATCTTGTTTATCACTTAGGAAGAAGGACTTTGTTCAGAATTAGAAATGAACTATTAAGGCAAACGTAAAATAGTTAAGGTAAAAGCCTCTAAAAACTTTCTCTGTACAACTCACAACCATCTAATCTTCGATTTGTTGTAAGTCCACCACTCTATACATCAGCCCTACTTGGTATCACCGTAACATCCAATCTATCTTGGAAATTCGTTCGATGATGGTCGAAACTTTGGTGAGATTGTTGTGGTACTTCATATTACACGTACAGAAATAGTGCCCCACGAGTGCTAAACTCCCTCCGTGCCGTACACGTACTTACCGTTAGGGTGACCAATACCAAACTGGGAGTTCTGTTCAGATGCCAGTAATACTTCCCTTCTGAACACTTGCTTCGGCTGAACCAATCAGTGGTTTACTGGTATGTGGAATATTGCTCTCATCTGATCTGGTTATTGTTGTACATGAGAACGGCGTTACAGTCTGACCACCAAACTTACAGACGGCACAGGTAACTCAGGCTCAAATCAACGCCATCTCATTAACGCTAACGCTATCTATCTATCTACCTATCTATCTATCTATATATATATATATATATATATATATATATATATATATATATATATATATATATATATTTATTATTTTATTTATTATACTTTGTCGCTGTCTCCCGCGTTTGCGAGGTAGCGCAAGGAAACAGACGAAAGAAATGGCCCAACCCCCCCCCCCCCCATACACATGTATATACATACGTCCACACACGCAAATATACATACCTACACAGCTTTCCATGGTTTACCCCAGACGCTTCACATGCCTTGCTTCAATCCACTGACAGCACGTCAACCCCGGTATACCACATCGCTCCAATTCACTCTATTCCTTGCCCTCCTTTCACCCTCCTGCATGTTCAGGCCCCAATCACTCAAAATCTTTTTCACTCCATCTTTCCACCTCCAATTTGGTCTCCCTCTTCTCCTTGTTCCCTCCACCTCCGACACATATATCCTCTTGGTCAATCTTTCCTCACTCATCCTCTCCATGTGCCCAAACCACTTCAAAACACCCTCTTCTGCTCTCTCAACCACGCTCTTTTTATTTCCACACATCTCTCTTACCCTTACGTTACTCACTCGATCAAACCATCTCACACCACACATTGTCCTCAAACATCTCATTTCCAGCACATCCATCCTCCTGCGCACAACTCTATCCATAGCCCACGCCTCGCAACCATACAACATTGTTGGAACCACTATTCCTTCAAACATACCCATTTTTGCTTTCCGAGATAATGTTCTCGACTTCCACACATTCTTCAAGGCCCCCAGGATTTTCGCCCCCTCCCCCACCCTATGATCCACTTCCGCTTCCATGGTTCCATCCGCTGCCAGATCCACTCCCAGATATCTAAAACACTTCACTTCCTCCAGTTTTTCTCCATTCAAACTCACCTCCCAATTGACTTGACCCTCAACCCTACTGTACCTAATAACCTTGCTCTTATTCACATTTACTCTTAACTTTCTTCTTCCACACACTTTTCCAAACTCAGTCACCAGCTTCTGCAGTTTCTCACATGAATCAGCCACCAGCGCTGTATCATCAGCGAACAACAACTGACTCACTTCCCAAGCTCTCTCATCCCCAACAGACTTCATACTTGCCCCTCTTTCCAAAACTCTTGCATTTACCTCCCTAACAACCCCATCCATAAACAAATTAAACAACCATGGAGACATCACACACCCCTGCCGCAAACCTACATTCACTGAGAACCAATCACTTTCCTCTCTTCCTACACGTACACATGCCTTACATCCTCGATAAAAACTTTTCACTGCTTCTAACAACTTTCCTCCCACACCATATATTCTTAATACCTTCCACAGAGCATCTCTATCAACTCTATCATATGCCTTCTCCAGATCCATAAATGCTACATACAAATCCATTTGCTTTTCTAAGTATTTCTCACATACATTCTTCAAAGCAAACACCTGATCCACACATCCTCTACCACTTCTGAAACCACACTGCTCTTCCACAATCTGATGCTCTGTACATGCCTTCACCCTCTCAATCAATACCCTCCCATATAATCTACCAGGAATACTCAACAAACTTATACCTCTGTAATTTGAGCACTCACTCATATCCCCTTTGCCTTTGTACAATGGCACTATGCACGCATTCCGCCAATCCTCAGGCACCTCACCATGAGTCATACATACATTAAATAACCTTACCAACCAGTCAACAATACAGTCACCCGCTTTTTTAATAAATTCCACTGCAATACCATCCAAACCTGCTGCCTTGCCGGCTTTCATCTTCCGCAAAGCTTTCACTACCTCTTAAAAGAAAAGAAAAATATATATATGTATATATATATATATATATATATATATATATATATATATATATATATATATATATATATGTATATGTATATATATATTATCCCTGGGGATAGGGGAGCAAGAATACTTCCCACGTATTCCCTGCGTGTCGTAGAAGGCGACTGAAAGGGGAGGGAGCGGGTGGCTGGAAATCCTCCCCTCTCGTTTTTTTTTAATTTTCCAAAAGAAGGAACAGAGAATTGGGCCAGGTGAGGGTAGTCCCTCAAAGGCCCAGTCCTCTGTTCTTAACGCTACCTCGCTAATGCGGGAAATGGCGAATAGTTTGAAAAAAGAAAGATATATATATATATATATATATATATATATATATACATATATATATATATATATATATATATATATATATATATATATATATATATTATCCCTGGGGATAGGGGATTAAGAATACTTCCCACGTATTCCCTGCGTGTCGTAGAAGGCGACTAAAAGGTGAGGGAGCGGGGGGCTGGAAATCCTCCCCTCTCATTTTTTTTTTAATTTTCCAAAAGAAGGAACAGAGGGGGCCAGGTGAGGATATTCCAAAAAAGGCCCAGTCCTCTGTTCTTAACGCTACCTCGCTAACGCGGGAAATGGCAAATAGTTTAAAAGAAAAAAGATATATATATATATATATATATATATATATATATATATATATATATATATATATATATATATATATATATATATATATGTATATATATATATATATATATATATATATATATATATATATATATATATATATATATATATATATATATATGTATATATATATATATATATATATATATATATATATATATATTTTTTTTTTTTTTTATACTTTGTCGCTGTCTCCCGCGTTTGCGAGGTAGCGCAAGGAAACAGACGAAAGAAATGGCCCAACCCCCCCCATACACATGTACATACACACGTCCACACACGCAAATATACATACCTACACAGCTTTCCATGGTTTACCCCGGACGCTTCACATGCCTTGATTCAATCCATTGACAGCACGTCAACCCCTGTATACCACATCGCTCCAATTCACTCTATTCCTTGCCCTCCTTTCACCCTCCTGCATGTTCAGGCCCCGATCACACAAAATCCTTTTCACTCCATCTTTCCACCTCCAATTTGGTCTCCCTCTTCTCCTCGTTCCCTCCACCTCCGACACATATATCCTCTTGGTCAATCTTTCCTCACTCATTCTCTCCATGTGCCCAAACCATTTCAAAACACCCTCTTCTGCTCTCTCAACCACGCTCTTTTTATTTCCACACATCTCTCTTACCCTTACGTTACTTACTTGATCAAACCACCTCACACCACACATTGTCCTCAAACATCTCATTTCCAGCACATCCATCCTCCTGCGCACAACTCTATCCATAGCCCACGCCTCGCAACCATACAACATTGTTGGAACTACTATTCCTTCAAACATACCCATTTTTGCTTTCCGGGATAATGTTCTCGACTTCCACACATTTTTCAAGGCTCCCAAAATTTTCGCCCCCTCCCCCACCCTATGATCCACTTCCGCTTCCATGGTTCCATCCGCTGACAGATCCACTCCCAGATATCTAAAACACTTCACTTCCTCCAGTTTTTCTCCATTCAAACTCACCTCCCAATTGACTTGACCCTCAACCCTACTGTACCTAATAACCTTGCTCTTATTCACATTTACTCTTAACTTTCTTCTTCCACACACTTTACCAAACTCCGTCACCAGCTTCTGCAGTTTCTCACATGAATCCGCCACCAGCGCTGTATCATCAGCGAACAACAACTGACTCACTTCCCAAGCTCTCTCATCCCCAACAGACTTCATACTTGCCCCTCTTTCCAAGACTCTTGCATTTACCTCCCTAACAACCCCATCCATAAACAAATTAAACAACCATGGAGACATCACACACCCCTGCCGCAAACCTACATTCACTGAGAACCAATCACTTTCCTCTCTTCCTACACGTACACATGCCTTACATCCTCGATAAAAACTTTTCACTGCTTCTAACAACTTTCCTCCCACACCATATATTCTTAATACCTTCCACAGAGCATCTCTATCAACTCTATCATATGCCTTCTCCAGATCCATAAATGCTACATACAAATCCATTTGCTTTTCTAAGTATTTCTCGCATACATTCTTCAAAGCAAACACCTGATCCACACATCCTCTACCACTTCTGACACCACACTGCTCTTCCCCAATCTGATGCTCTGTACATGCCTTCACCCTCTCAATCAATACTCTCCCATATAATTTACCAGGAATACTCAACAAACTTATACCTCTGTAATTTGAGCACTCACTCTTATCCCCTTTGCCTTTGTACAATGGCACTATGCACGCATTCCGCCAATCCTCAGGCACCTCACCATGAGTCATACATACATTATATATATATATATATATATATATATATATATATATATATATATATATATATATATATATATATATATATATATCTTTTTTCTTTCACACTCTGTTCTTAACGCAACCTCGCTAATGCGGGAGATGGCGAATAGTGTGAAAGAAAAAAGATATATATATATATATATATATATATATATATATATATATATATATATATATATATATATATATATATATATATATATATATATATATATCCTAACCTAGGCCAGGTACCCATATTATAGACCAAACCGTAAGGGTGGATGAACAGCTGGGTTGACTGTTTTTACCCTCAAGCAATAGCTGTGTATGTTTTGGTAACATTAGGCAGATGCCACAACATGTGAGCCCGTGACATGAGTCACATACCATAACGTCCGGTGAGCCAGAGAGTAACATGAGTCGTGTGTGGACCATTGTCATGTTTGTTTACTCTCCATCTAAGCTTTAACAATGTTCACATTCAAAGTTTTCCTATGAAATACATTCTCCTGGAACATTAGATGTATTTCATATTTTCTTACAAAAACAAACTTGTAAACTCAACCAAAATATGTCTTTTGATTAGTTAATTTTGGTTATATCTGAGTAAGCTGAAACCAAATTGGTTATCATATTACGTCGTAGTTCGTACTGGAAAAGGAAAGAGTCGGCAGTGTCATCAGTGTTGCTAACTCTCACCTTTCAGAGGTGCCAAAGGCGTAATGGCTGAGAAGCTCCTTGGCCTTCTTCACGAGTCCCGTGTCCTTGGCTGAGAAGAACTGTAGCGACGCCCCATGTGTGTGTGCCACGTACCTGTACGTAGTACACAGGCGTCACTATCTGTACTTAGGTGTACATTAGGACTGTACATAATAAGTATGTGCTTTATATGTTTAAGCTGTGCACATTGATGTGTCACATATCGGATATCCTGTACACACAGGATATGGGTGGCCAGGGGTGTACATCTGGCCTGGGAGAGAGTAGTACAGTACTCACCTGAGTGCACGGCATACCATCTTCTTGCCCTCCGGCTCCAGGTCTTGGAAGATGTCGTATTTCCCGCCAATGATCACCAGCGGTACCAAGAATGGCGTCACCTCCTGCTCCTCCTGCCAACATCACATGGTAACATTATACTGTGGTGGTAATGACAACATCACCTCCTGCTCCTCCTGCCAACATCACATGGGTAACATTATACTGTGGTGGTAATGACATCACCTCCTGCCAACATCACATAGTAACATTATACTGTAGTGGTAATACAACATCACCTCCTGCTCCTCCTGCCAACATCACATGGGTAACATTATACTGTGGTGGTAATGACAACATCTCCTCCTGCCAACATCACATGATAACATTATACTGTGGTGGTAATGACAACATCACCTCCTGCTCCTCCTGCCAACATCATATGGTAACATTATACTGTGATGGTAATGACAACATCACCTCCTGCTCCTCCTGCCAACATCACATGGGTAACATTATACTGTGGTGGTAATGACAACATCACCTCCTGCTCCTCCTGCCAACATCACATGATAACATTATACTGTGGTGGTAATGACAACATCACCTCCTGCTCCTCCTGCCAACATCACATGGTAACATTATACTGTGGTGGTAATGACAACATCACCTCCTGCTCCTCCTGCCAACATCACATGGGTAACATTATACTGTGGTGGTAATGACAACATCACCTCCTGCTCCTCCTGCCAACATCATATGGTAACATTATACTGTGATGGTAATGACAACATCACCTCCTGCTCCTCCTGCCAACATCACATTATACTGTGGTGGTAATGACAACATCACAACATATAGACGACTTATTTTCTCGCATTCTGAATGTGAAGTTGAATTTGAATTCGAAATTAGATAACACACTTGTGAATTCAATCAACAGAACGTATAGTTTGCCTTTGTGTGCAGACAATGAATATTAATCATACTACAAATCCTACATCGTCCCTTTATTTGTTAAAATACCGATAATTATTCATAATAATACAGTATTTTTCTGTATGTTTTGAAGTATGGTGTAAGTGGGATGATATAGTCGTAAGCTGGTAACATTAGAGTGGCTAATATAAACATCTGGGAGTCACTGGCTGTGGCAGTTTTTATAATGTGACACATGTAAATACCCGGCGGTAGCCTTTACCACAGATGGAGGTGTGGGATTGCCTCACCTGCCCTCCATACTGGTGTGCCTGCCTGCCTGGCCTACCACAACACCTACACGCGACCGCCATGATGATCATGACGTCACACCTGCACAACCACTAGACACCCACTTCAGCTTTCGTAGTGGGTGTTGTGGCTAACTCACGAGGTGAGGGGGGGGGGGGACACTTGCACAATTCATGTGAACTGATGTGAACGTGAAACCACTAATACGACTAAAACGTTGGCATTGTACGTAATACAGTATTTATGGTTGTATATAATAATGGGCAAGAGATGGATACGGCTGAACCACTGTACGTTGGCACTACTGAGAGGCTGTCAGTAACTACCGATACATAATACAAGTTTCCTGTACTGTATTATGAAACACTAGACAATGAATGATGTAGAAATACAGTTAAGTTCGTGTCATAATTACTGGTATTAACGAACTGGAGCAGTTTACAGAACCTATCAACAATATAGACACATCAACCACTGTACACTGTAGTACAAATGCGAAGGTATCATTGTACTAGAAACAAGTGTCATGTACACGGCCGTGTATATAATGCATAAATGGTCACACTAGTCAATGTTTGTTTTCTGCCTTAGGACTTTAAACATTTTTTTTTTCATACTATTCGCCATTTCCCGCATTAGCGAGACAGCGTTAAGAACAGAGGACTGAGCCTTTGAGGGAATATCCTCGCTTGGCCCCCTTCTCTGTTCCTTCTTTCGGAAAATTAAAAACGAGAGGGGAGGATTTCCAGCCCCCCGCTCCCTCCCCTTTTAGTCGCCTTCGACGACACGCAGGGAATACGTGGGAAGTATTCTTAATCCCCTATCCCCAGGAATATATATATATATATATATATATATATATATATATATATATATATATATATATATATATATATATATTATAGGGTAGATGGTAAGGCAAAGATAACGTGAGATGGTAAGTGTGTACTGACCTGCTGGTGTGGGTGTAGCCTCCTGGCGGCCGCCTCCTGCAGTTCCTCTTGCAGCCCCGCCACCGACCCCGCTGCCCTCTGCACCTCCTCCTGCCAACACACATTACACTCATACTCCGAGCGTCGTAGCGTCGTGTTTATGGGTCGTACCGTCGTGTTTATAGGTCTTAGCGTCGTGTTTATGGGTCGTAGCGTCGTGTTTATGGGTCGTAACGTCGTGTTTATAGGTCGTAGCGTCGTGTTTATGGGTCGTACCGTCGTGTTTATAGGTCTTAGCGTCGTGTTTATGGGTCGTAGCGTCGTTTTATAGGTCTTAGCGTCGTGTTTATGGGTCGTAGCGTCGTGTTTATGGGTCGTAGCGTCGTGTTAATGGGTCGTAGCGTCGTGATTATATGTCTTAGCGTCGTGTTTATGGGTCTTAGCGTCGTGTTTATGGGTCGTAGCGTCGTGTTTATGGGTCGTAGCGTCGTGTTTATAGGTCGTAGCGTCGTGTTTATAGGTGGTAGCGTCGTGTTTATGGGTCGTAGCGTCGTGTTTATGGGTGGTAGCGTCGTGTTTATGGGTCGTAGCGTCGTGTTTATGGGTCGTAGCGTCGTGTTTATAGGTCTTAGCGTCGTGTTTATGGGTCGTAGCGTCGTGTTTATGGGTCGTAGCGTCGTGTTTATGGGTCGTAGCGTCGTGTTTATAGGTCGTAGCGTCGTTTATGGGTCGTAGCGTCGTGTCTATAGGTCTTAGCGTCGTGTTTATAGGTCTTAGCGTCGTGTTTATGGGTCGTACCGTCGTGTTTATGGGTCGTAGCGTCGTGTTTATAGGTCGTAGCGTCGTGTTTATGGGTCGTAGCGTCGTGTTTATGGGTCGTAGCGTCGTGTTTATAGGTCGTAGCGTCGTGTTAATGGGTAGTAGCGTCGTGTTTATGGGTCGTAGCGTCGTGTTTATGGGTCGTAGCGTCGTGTTTATAGGTCGTAGCGTCGTGTTTATGGGTCGTAGCGTCGTGTTTATAGGTCGTAGCGTCGTGTTTATGGGTCGTAGCGTCGTGTTTATAGGTCGTAGCGTCGTGTTTATGGGTCGTAGCGTCGTGTTTATGGGTCGTAGCGTCGTGTTTATGGGTCGTAGCGTCGTGTTTATGGGTCGTAGCGTCGTGTTTATAGGTCGTAGCGTCGTGTTTATGGGTCGTAGCGTCGTGTTTATAGGTCGTAGCGTCGTGTTTATGGGTCGTAGCGTCGTGTTTATGGGTCGTAGCGTCGTGTTTATGGGTCGTAGCGTCGTGTTAATGGGTCGTAGCGTCGTGTTTATGGGTCGTAGCGTCGTGTTTATAGGTCTTAGCGTCGTGTTTATGGGTCGTAGCGTCGTGTTTATGGGTCGTAGCGTCGTGTTTATAGGTCGTAGCGTCGTGTTTATGGGTCGTAGCGTCGTGTTTATAGGTCGTAGCGTCGTGTTTATGGGTCGTAGCGTCGTGTTTATGGGTCGTAGCGTCGTGTTTATGGGTCGTAGCGTCGTGTTTATAGGTCGTAGCGTCGTGTTTATGGGTCGTAGCGTCGTGTTTATGGGTCGTAGCGTCGTGTTTATGGGTCGTAGCGTCGTGTTTATAGGTCGTAACGTCGTGTTTATGGGTCGTAGCGTCGTGTTTATGGGTCGTAGCGTCGTGTTTATGGGTCGTAACGTCGTGTTTATGGTCGTAGCGTCGTGTTTATAGGTCGTAGCGTCGTGTTTATGGGTCGTAGCGTCGTGTTTATGGGTCGTAACGTCGTGTTTATGGGTCGTAGCGTCGTATTTATAGGTCGTAGCGTCGTGTTTATGGGTCGTAACGTCGTGTTTATAGGTTGTAGCGTCGTGTTTATGGGTTGTAGCGTCGTGTTTATAGGTCGTAGCGTCGTTTTATATGTCGTAGCGTCGTGTTTATGGGTAGTAGCGTCGTGTTTATAGGTCGTAGCGTCGTGTTTATAGGTCGTAGCGTCGTGTTTATGGGTCGTAGCGTCGCGCTTGAGGGTGATATGGTCAAGTTCTGATGACATTTAGAGGCCAGAGGTCGGGTGCCAGGCTTGGCCTGTCACCAGGACGAGTATGGCTGCCTCAGCCGTGCTGGCCAAACTTGCCCATCACAAGCCTGGCTAAAGTCTAGGCCACCTCTGCCCACACCAGGCCAGGCCAGGCTAGGCCTAGGTGACACCCGGCCAGTAAGTCAGGCCAGGCCTGGCCGGTCCCCATGTGCCTCCCTCCCTCATGTCATCCACCCTACCTACCTAACCCAGCAGTAATAACCTCCCTCTACCATCACAACCATCATCGTTGCCCTCCACATTCTCATGCCATGAACTGCAGACTTCCCCTGTGGGGGCGGCATCAGTCTCTGTGTGCCTCCCAGGGTCATACCCTCCTTCCACTCCCTCACCCGTGGTCTGTCACAGGCCACAAAGTTGGCACCCTTGACCTATACCTGATACCACCGCCTTAGTTATATCTGGTCGATGCAAGTACGTGGTCAACCACATCAGCCCCCTGGGACAGTGGACAACCGTCTGCCAGTTGACCATTAACCACATCAGAAGTGTACGTCAGTCTCGCTTCCAACCCTGTCCCACCCCCTACTGTCTCACTAGGCCCCAGTCCCCTCCAGGTTGTCCAGTCCACCAAGCTTCCAACCCTGTCCCACCCCCTACTGTCTCACTAGGCCCCGGTCCCCTCCAGGTTGTCCAGTCCACCAAGCTTCCAACCTTGTCCCACCCCCTACTGTCTCACTAGGCCCCGGTCCCCTCCAGGTTGTCCAGTCCACCATGTTTCTTGGTGTCCCTCTGCAATAAACTAAGTTGTAAGGAAGACGTCCGCACCATCATGCAGTCCTCCAGCTACCATCTCAACCTTCTTCGTAGACTCAAGACACATGGACCTCCTGCATCTAAATCCAGGGAGACCTACAGAAGGTTGCTTCTTCCTGCCCATCCAGCACACAACAGAGGCTACTGGGAATGGTGCAGAGAAGGGGATACAAGACCATCCTTGGCCCGTCCCACACTTCATAGAAAGAGGAGCCCAGCACACAGGTCCTCCCAGCTCTCTCCAACCATAACCTGAACGTCATCCTTCAGTTCGAAAAGCTACAACCTTACTCTTGCCATCGTTATATCATGACACCAAAGATCCCTCGTCTCCTGGTGGCAGTTGAACACCAAAACCACGTTCATAACATCTGAACTTGTGCAAACAAGAACAATCCCGTCCCAAACATTGTGAACATCATAAATAATATTGTTTGTGTATTGTTTGTTAAGTATCCCATCTCCTTATTAAAACTCATATATTAAATAAATTGGGTGGATATCTCCTATATATTTCAGCTATTGGCTGCAATACCATTTAATAAACAACTTTATTATTATTATTATTATTATTATTATTATTATTATTATTATTATTATTGTTGTTATTGTTGTTGTTGTTGTTTTTGTTGTTGTATAGTCCTGATACTGACCTTGAGAGCAGAGAGCAGGGTCTCCAGATCTGACCATATAGTGTCAGGTCGGGAGAGGTCAAGCATGAGGAGTAGTGTGAGACGACTCACGACCCGCGGGGTGATGGGGGTAGCCAGCAAGGGCGTGAAGAGCGCCCCGCCCCCCAGCTCCCACAGGTGACATACGTCCTTCACCTGACGACACAAGAGTAACACAGGGTGAGATATGGGGCCGTGTGTCACCGTGTCACCTGTGGTGTTGTTACTGTGTCACCTGTGGTGTTGTTACTGTGTTACCTGTGGTGTTGTTACTGAGTCCCTGTCACCTGTGGTGTTGTTTTGTACCTGTATCACCTGTGGTGTTCTTGTGTACTTGTATCACCTGTGGTGTTCTGTACCTGTATCACCTGTGGTGTTGTTACTGTATCACCTGTGGTGTTGTGGTGTACCTGTGTCACCTGTGGTGTTCTTGTGTACTTGTATCGCCTGTGGTGTTCTGTACCTGTATCACCTGTGGTGTTGTTACTGTGTCACCTGTAGTGTTGTTGTGTACCTGTATCAACTGTGGTGTTGTGGTGTACCTGTGTCACCTGTGGTGTTGTTGTGCACCTGTATCACCTGTTGTGTTGTTTCTGTATCACCTGTGGTGTTGTGTACCTGTATCACCTGTGGTGTTGTTGTGTACCTGTATCACCTGTGGTGTTGTTGTGTACCTGTATCACCTGTGGTATTGTTACTGTATCACCTGTGGTGTTGTTGTGTACATGTATCACCTGTGGTATTGTGGTGTACCTGTATCACCTGTGGTGTTGTGGTGTACCTGTATCACCTGTGGTGTTGTTGTGTACCTGTATCACCTGTGGTATTGTTGTGTACCTGTATCACCTGTGGTGTTGTGGTGTATCTGTATCACCTGTGGTATTGTTGTGTACATGTATCACCTGTGGTGTTACTGTATCACCTGTGGTGTTACTGTGTACCTGTATCACCTGTGGTGTTGTTACTGTATCACCTGTGGTGTTGTGGTATACCTGTATCACCTGTGGTGTTGTGGTGTACCTGTATCACCTGTGGTGTTGTTGTGTACCTGTATCACCTGTGGTGTTGTGGTGTACCTGTATCACCTGTGGTGTTGTGGTGTACCTGTATCACCTGTGGTGTTGTGGTGTACCTGTATCACCTGTGGTGTTGTTGTGTGCCTGTATCACCTGTGGTGTTGTGGTGTACCTGTATCACCCGTGGTGTTGTAACTGTATCACCTGTGGTGTTGTGGTATACCTGTATCACCTGTGGTGTTGTGGTGTACCTGAATCACCTGTGGTGTTGTGGTATACCTGTGTCACCTGTGGTGTTGTTGTGTACCTGTATCACCTGTGGTGTTGTAACTGTATCACCTGTGGTGTTGTTGTGTACCTGTATCACCTGTGGTGTTGTAACTGTATCACCTGTGGTGTTGCTGTGTACCTGTATCACCTGTGGTGTTGTTGTGGACCTGTATCACCTGTGGTGTTGTTGTGTACCTGTATCACCTGTGGTGTTGTGTACCTGTATCACCTGTGGTGTTGTGGTGTATCTGTATCACCTGTCGTATTGTTGTGTACATGTATCACCTGTGGTGTTACTGTATCACCTGTGGTGTTACTGTGTACCTGTATCACCTGTGGTGTTGTTACTGTATCACCTGTGGTGTTGTGGTATACCTGTATCACCTGTGGTGTTGTTGTGTACATGTATCACCTGTGGTGTTGTGGTGTACCTGTATCACCTGTGGTGTTGTTGTGTGCCTGTATCACCTGTGGTGTTGTGGTGTACCTGTATCACCTGTGGTGTTGTTGTGTGCCTGTATCACCTGTGGTGTTGTGGTGTACCTGTATCACCTGTGGTGTTGTGGTGTACCTGTATCACCTGTGGTGTTGTGGTGTACCTGTATCACCTGTGGTGTTGTGGTGTACCTGTATCACCTGTGGTGTTGTGGTGTACCTGTATCACCTGTGGTGTTGTGGTGTACCTGAATCACCTGTGGTGTTGTGGTATACCTGTATCACCTGTGGTGTTGTGGTGTACCTGTATCACCTGTGGTGTTGTGGTGTACCTGTATCACCTGTGGTATTGTGTCACCTGCATCACCTGTGATGTTGTGGTGTACCTGTATCACCTGTGGGGGTGTTGTGTCACCTGTAGTGTTGTGGTGTACCTGTGTCACTGTGGCGTTGTGTACCTGTATCACCTGTGGTGTTGATGTGTACCTGTATCACCTGTGGTGTTGATGTGTACCTGTATCACCCGTGGTGTTGTTGTGTACCTGTATCACCTGTGGCATTGTGGTGTACCTGTGTCACCTGTGGTGTTGTGTACCTGTATCACCTGTGGTGTTGTTGTGTACCTGTATCACTTGTGGTATTGTGGTGTACCTGTGTCACCTGTGGTGTTGTTGTGTACCTGTATCACCTGTGGTGTTGTTGTGTACCTGTATCACCTGTGGTGTTGTGGTGTACCTGTATCACTTGTGGTGTTGTGGTGTACCTGTATCACCTGTGGTGTTGTTGTGTACCTGTATCACCTGTGGTATTGTGGTGTACCTGTGTCACCTGTGGTGTTGTTGTGTACCTGTATCACCTGTGGTGTTGTTGTGTACCTGTATCACCTGTGGTGTTGTGGTGTACCTGTATCACTTGTGGTGTTGTTGTGTACCTGTATCACCTGTGGCATTGTGGTGTACCTGTGTCACCTGTGGTGTTGTTGTGTACCTGTATCACCTGTGGTGTTGTGGTGTACCTGTATCACTTGTGGTGTTGTTTTATCACCTGTGGTGTTGTGGTGTACCTGTGTTGTATTTTTGTCTCATGTGTTCTTGATCAATATTTTTCCTCCAGCACCAGGTTAGGGGACCAACCAGGGTCAAAAGACTCACATGGGGACCCTCTAATGGCACGTGTCTCACATGAAGACTGTCCAGTGTTGGGTGACTCACATGGGTACCCTACAGTTGCAAGTGACTCACATGAAGGACCATCCAGTGTTGGGTGACTCACATGGGCACCCTACAGTTGCAAGTGACTCACATGAGGACTGTCCAGTGTTGGGTGACTCACATGGGTACCCTACAGTTGCAAGTGACTCACATGAGGACCATCCAGTGTTGGGTGACTCACATGGGCACCCTACAGTTGCAGGTGACTCACATGAGGACCGTCCAGTAGTGGGTGACTCACATGGGTACCCTACAGTTGCAGGTGACTCACATGAAGACTGTTCAGTGTTGGGTGGCTCACATGGGTACCCTACAGTTGCAGGTGACTCACATGAGGACCGTCCAGTGTTGGGTGACTCACATGGGCACCCTACAGTTGCAGGTGACTCACATGAGGACCGTCCAGTAGTGGGTGACTCACATGGGTACCCTACAGTTGCAGGTGACTCACATGAAGACTGTTCAGTGTTGGGTGACTCACATGGGTACCCTACAGTGGCGGATGACTCACATGAGGACCGTCCAGTGGTGGGTGACTCACATGGGCACCCTACAGTTGCAGGTGACTCACATGAGGACCGTCCAGTAGTGGGTGACTCACATGGGTACCCTACAGTTGCAGGTGACTCACATGAGGACTGTCCAGTGTTGGGTGACTCACATGGGTACCCTACAGTTGCAGGTGACTCACATGAGGACCGTCCAGTGGTGGGTGACTCACATGGGACCCTACAGTTGCAGGTGACTCACATGAGGACTGTCCAGTGTTGGGTGACTCACATGGACACCCTACAGTGGCGGATGACTCACATGAGGACTGTCCAGTGTTGGGTGACTCACATGGATACCCTACAGTGGCGGGATGACTCACATGAGGACAGTCCAGTGTTGGGTGACTCACATGGACACCCTACAGTGGCGGATGACTCACATGAGGACTGTCCAGTGTTGGGTGACTCACATGGATACCATACAGTGGCGGGATGACTCACATGAGGACTGCTCAGTGGCAGATGATTCACATGGATACCATACAGTGGCAGGTGACTTACATGGATACCATACAGTGGCAGGTGACTCACATGAGGACTGTCCAGTGGCGGATGACTCAAATGAGAGCCGTCCAATGGTGGGTGACTTACATGGGAACCCCTCAGTGGCAGGTGACTCACATGGGACCCATGTGGGAGAGAGGACTTTCATGGGGACTTGACTGTTAGTGTACGCCAGGGCCAGGGAGAGGACTCACCAGGGTCCGGCCAGTCTTCCTGCCGTAGGTGTACTCCAGGGCCAGGGTGTGGCGTGGCGCCTCCTCCCGGTCCAGGAACCGCTGGAGCAGCGTAGTCTTGCCCTGCACGACACCATCACTCAGTCAGCCTCACCTACACCCGCTCCACACAACACTATTATGTAGTCTGGGACCAGAACAGTCATTGCTGTCATTGATAATTTGGGAGGATAGTTTAATACCTTAAGACTAGTAGAGCTACAGTATATAAAGTAATTTAGTCATTGATAAATAATAAATGAATAAAATACAATCTTCACAGGCAGGGAAATGAGTCGGGGCATCTGGCACAACCTTTTATCAAACGCAAAACCTAACCATAAGTTACGTTTTTGTGTCAGCTCGGCGCTTGGTCGTCACTTGGTACAGATGCATATAAGGCAATGTATTAAGACCAGTCTCTTGTGACCAGATGTACCAAGCAGAGACAAAGGTTTCGTGATGTGTTAAGAGAGAAAATTATAACAACTGGAAATTGGTTGGCAGCGAATGATTCAGTTTCTTTGTTCCTGGCGCTACCTCGCTAAAGCGGGAAATGATATATATATATATATATATATATATATATATATATATATATATATATATATATATATATATATATATATATATATTATTATTATTATTATTATTATTATTATTATTATTTTGCTTTGTCGCTGTCTCCCGCGTTTGCGAGGTAGCGCAAGGAAACAGACGAAAGAAATGGCCCAACGCACCTCCATACACATGTATATACGTACACGTCCACACACTCAAAAATACATACCTATACATCTCAATGTACACATATATATACACACAGACATATACATATATACATATGTACATAATTCATACTGTCTGCCTTTATTTATTCCCATCGCCACCTCGCCACACATGGAATAACATCCCCCTCCCCCCTCATGTGTGCGAGGTAGCGCTAGGAAAAGACAACAAAGGCACCATTCGTTCACACTCAGTCTCTAGCTGTCATACAATAATGCCCGAAACCACAACTCCCTTTCCACATCCAGGCCCCACATAACTTTCCATGGTTTACCCCAGACGCTTCACACGCCCTGGTTCAATCCACTGACAGCACGTCAACCCCGGTATACCACATCGATCCAATTCACTCTATTCCTTGCCCTCCTTTCACCCTCCTGCATGTTCAGGCCCCGATCACACAAAATCTTTTTCACTCCATCTTTCCACCTCCAATTTGGTCTCCCAGTTCTCCTCGTTCCCTCCACCTCTGACACATATATCCTCTTGGTCAATCTTTCCTCACTCATTCTCTCCATGTGCCCAAACCATTTCAAAACACCCTCTTCTGCTCTCTCAACCACACTCTTTTTATTTCCACACATCTCTCTTACCCTTACATTACTTACTCGATCAAACCACCTCACACCACATATTGTTCTCAAACATCTCATTTCCAGCACATCCACCCTCCTGCGCACAACTCTATCCATAGCCCACGCCTCGCAACTATACAACATTGTTGGAACCACTATTCCTTCAAACATACCCATTTTTGCTTTCCGAGATAATGTTCTCGACTTCCAAACATTCTTCAAGGCTCCCAGGATTTTCGCCCCCTCCCCCACCCTATGATTCACTTCCGCTTCCATGGTTCCATCCGCTGCCAGATCCACTCCCAGATATCTAAAACACTTTACTTCCTCCAGTTTTTCTCCATTCAAACTTACCACCCAATTGACTTGACCCTCAACCCTACTGTACCTAATAACCTTGCTCTTATTCACATTTACTCTTAACTTTCTTCTTTCACACACTTTACCTGCTTCTGCAGTTTCTCACATGAATCAGCCACCAGCGCTGTATCATCAGCGAACATCAACTGACTCACTTCCCAAGCTCTCTCATCCCCAACAGACTGCATACTTGCCCCTCTTTCCAAAACTCTTGCATTCACCTCCCTAACAACCCCATCCATAAACAAATTAAACAACCATGGAGACATCACACACCCCTGCCGCAAACCTACATTCACTGAGAACCAATCACTTTCCTCTCTTCCTACACGTACACATGCCTTACATCCTCGATAAAAACTTTTCACTGCTTCTAACAGCTTGCCTCCCACACCATATATTCTTAGTACCTTCCACAGAGCATCTCTATCAACTCTATCATATGCCTTCTCCAGATCCATAAATGCTACATACAAATCCTTTTGCTTTTCTAAGTATTTCTCACATACATTCTTCAAAGCAAACACTTGATCCACACATCCTCTACCACTTCTGAAACCACACTGCTCTGCCCCAATCTGATGCTCTGTACATGCCTTCACCCTCTCAATCAATACCCTCCCATATAATTTACCAGGAATACTCAACAAACTTATACCTCTGTAATTTGAGCACTCACTCTTATCCCATTTGCCTTTGTACAATGGCACTATGCACGCATTCCGCCAATCCTCAGGCACCTCACCATGAATCATACATACATTAAATAACCTTACCAACCAGTCAACAATACAGTCACCCCCTTTTTTAATAAAGTCCACTGCAATACCATCCAAACCTGCTGCCTTGCCGGCTTTCATCTCCCGCAAAGCTTTTACTACCTCTTCTCTGTTTACCAAATCATTTTCCCTAACCCTCTCACTTTGCACACCACCTCGACCAAAACACCCTATATCTGCCACTCTATCATCAAACACATTCAACAAACCTTCAAAATACTCACTCCATCTCCTTCTCACATCACCACTACTTGTTATCACCTCCCCATCAGCCCCCTTCACTGAAGTTCCCATTTGCTCCCTTGTCTTACGCACTTTATTTACCTCTTTTTATTCTCCCTAAAATTTAATGATACTCTCTCACCCCAACTCTCATTTGCCCTCTTTTTCACCTCTTGCACCTTTCTCTTGACCTCCTGCCTCTTTCTTTTATACATCTCCCACTCATTATATATATATATATATATATATATATATTATACTTAATCGCCGTCTCCCGCGTCAGCGAGGTAGCGCAAGTAAACAAACGAGGAATGGCCCAACCCACCCACATGTGTATACAGAAACGCCCACACACGCATATATACATAATACACTTTTCAACGTATACATACATATACATATATACACACCCACACTTGCCGCCTTCATCCATTCTCCACGTCACCCCGCCAAACATGACATAGCATACCCCCCCCTCCAGCGAGGTAGCAGCAGGAAAAGACAACAAAGGCCACATTCGTTCACACTCAGTCTCTAGCTGTCATGTATAATGCACCGAAAGCACCAGCTCCCTTTCCACATCCAGCCCCAGGCCCCACAAAACTTTCCATGGTTTACCCCAGACGCTTCACATGCCCTGGTTCAATCAACTGACAGCACGTCGACCCCTGTATACCACATCGTTCCAATTCACTCTATTCCTTGCACGCCTTTCACCCTCCTGCATGTTCAGGCCCCGATCACTCAGAATCCTTTTCACTCCATCCTTCCACCTCCAATTTGGTCTCCCACTTCTCCTCCTTCTCACCACCTCTGACACATATATCCTCTTTGTCAATCTTTCCTCACTCGTTCTCTCCTGTGTCCAAACCATTTCAACACACCTTCTTTCTTACATATTAGCCATTTCCCGCGTTAGCGAAGTAGCGTTAAGAACATATGACTGAGCCTGAGAGGGAATATCCTCACTTGGCCCCACTAGAGGGGGAAACTGGGAAATCAAATTAAGGATCGAGCGGAGCGTCGCAAGTTAAGATGGGAACCCTGAGAATGAAAGATTCGTCAATGATCATGAAGACAGAGTGGCATCAGGTCAGGAGGTTCAGAGGGGACACAACCAGAGGGATAAAGGTAACACGGATCAAAAGATGCTTTATTGGAAGACCAAGAAAACGTTGAACAGGAGTACTGGTCTACATCACAAAGGGAGAAACCCTGAAACCACTGGGCACGGAGGGGACGAGTAGGTTCCTGGGCAGGGAGAGAACGAGTAGGTTCCTGGGCAGGGAGAGGACGAGTAGGTTCCAGGGCAGGGAGGGAACGAGTAGGTTCCTAGGCAGGGAGAGGACGAGTAGGTTCCTGGGCAGGGAGAGGACGAGTAGGTTCCTGTGCAGGGAGGGACGAGTAGATTCCTGGGCTGGGAGGGGAGGAGTAGGTTCCTGGGCTGGGAGGGGACGAGTAGGTTCCTGTGCAGGGAGGGACGAGTAGGTTCCTGTGCAGGGAGGGACGAGTAGGTTCCTGGGCTGGGAGGGGAGGAGTAGGTTCCTGGGCAGGGAGAGGACGAGTAGGTTCCTGTGCAGGGAGGGACGAGTAGGTTCCTGGGCTGGGAGGGGAGGAGTAGGTTCCTGGGCAGGGAGAGGACGAGTAGGTTCCTGCGCAGGGAGGGACGAGTAGGTTCCTGTGCTGGAAAGGGAGGAGTAGGTTCCTGGGCTGGTCATCGGAGTATGATGACTGATGCAGTGGTAGGGGAACCTGGGGGGCACAACAGAAGCTGAGATACTACAGTGGTATGCCATGTTAGAGCCAGCAGTCAGCAAGACCTGGGTCTTGTCGATCAAATGTTAAGGAAAAGTTCAAAGGTTATATGGTCAAGTGTTTGTTACCAAAACGTGTGTGTGTGTGTGTGTGAGAGAGAGAGAGAGAGAGAGAGAGAGAGAGAGAGAGAGAGAGAGAGAGAGAGAGAGAGAGAGAGAGAGAGAGAGAGAGAGAGAGAGGTGAGAACTATTGGACTTCGCCATAAAGTTGGTGGCACCAAATCTACAGAGATAACTAAAGCAGGAGAACAACAGATGTCAATCTATAATTCTTTTAATGAGAACTGATCGTACATCGGGTAAAGAGAAACTCTGAAACAAGTAATGTTCATATTTATATATTTCTGGAGGCGGCTGTCGAACTGCCACACGCAGGGAAAGCGTCTGTGGTTCTACTGGCAACATAAAGGCATCTGCAATTACGGTTGCCCTGGGGTCATCTGGCCAACAGGCGCTGTACCTACCCAGGAAAAAGGACTCAAAAACAAGATGAAGTTCAGTAAGGTATTCATGAAACGAATTGACCCAAGAAAGAGAGGGAGACAAGCAAAGGATAGTCAGAGGACACAAACGGGAGACCCTAAATGAGGCAAGAGGATGGGAAGAGCCCCGCTGGCATTGCAAAGACGTCAGGAATGTTACTTGGTGGTGATGTCTGACTGAGACTTGTGTCTACAAATGCTGACGAATTAGCAGTAAATGACACAAGTGGAATTTAAGGATCATATAATGGAAACACCACCTGATGTTGGAGCTGTGGAAACTATGCTAACTGAATAAGATCTCATCTTTCCTATGCAAAGAAGTAGTGACAGCAAGGAGAGATGAAGACAGAAGAGGAGGGTTGCTCCTCCTTATACGAGATGACCTTACGAGTCCTCATATAGTAGATGATGATGACCCATCCATTCAGATAGTACATAATGGGAAGGGTAACTATGGAGAAGAGTTCATAGTGTTGTTGATATATATATATATATATATATATATATATATATATATATATATATATATATATATATATATATATATATATATATATATATATATATATATATATATATATACATATATATATATATATATAATTCCTTCAATGAATTCTAACTACTGAGAGCGAAAGTACAAAGATAAAGAAGAAATAATCAGGATGATACACGACACTAAAACATGCCCTTCTCGGAGAAGATAAAGTACGGATGGCGGGAAACATCAATCATAACATGACGTGCATACAGTGTTGTCTTAAATGATTCTTGCTGCCGTACGTTTGCCAACAACGGACATCAACCAGATAACGCGAGAACTTCTAAAATGGTGTTACACTGACCAACTTCCAATGTATCAATAGTGTCCTTATGTAATGGCTAATTGGACAAGAGTGAATGCTTAGACTGCGGTGTGCCTGATGTGGTATATAGAGGAATGATGATTAAGGGTTGCTAGCATGGACAGAGCATTGGAACGGTCTGGCTTATGTAGGACTTTTGGACCAGGCGTTTATGTTGAAGAAATTGTGTGAGTAATATGTGGAAGAGAGTGAATTGTATGTGACATTTAAAGATCTGGAGAAAGTATATGCTGGTGTTGACAGGGAGGCCATATATGAGACTATGATTGTAATGGGTAAATGGGATGTTACTAAATGCAGTTAGGAATTTTACCAGAAGAGTAAGGCATCTGTGCAAGTAGGAAGGGAGAAAGGTGAGTGGTTCTTGGTGAAGGTTGGTCTGTGTCAAGAGTTTGTGATGCAAACATTTCTGTTTAATATGTTTATGGATGGGTTGTAAAGGGAGATGAATGCAGAGACGTAAAGTGATTGGAGGGTCTGCAGTGTGCTGGCGGTAGGGGGGAATAGGAGGTGAATCAGTTTTTGTTTGCAGATGATACTTGTGTGGTGGCTACCCTCCAGGAAAACTTCAGAAGCTGGTCACAGAGTGGATGTATTTATGGCATACTCGTCTGACTACACTTTACTGTGTGACTCTGCCAGCAGTCAGAGGGAGGGCTCAGATGGTAGTGTTCTGGCCACTCCCGGTACCCAGCTAACTCAAGGATCATCCCGTCCCCCGACCCTTGGAGCAACACATTGACAACAGCCGCTCACGGTGGTACTGCCCTCCTGGCTGATGAACGTTAAGGTAGTCCTACCATCTTACCAGCACCATACATATAATCAAACCTTACTTATTTGTATTACCTTTTCACATAAGTACTCTTGACAGTTCCTGTCCACTCATGTATCATTATGCCAGAGTGCGTCAAATCTCTGGCCCGCTAGTCCCGGGCATCATGGAGTGCTAAGAATCTCTGGGTTTGTGTCTGAGTCTCGTGTAACAGAGGGTTCTGGCAGTAGTAGTGCCGGCCCCTCACACCATCTTCCCTCTCTGTTAAACCTTCCTCTGTTTCTATTCACTATACCAACATTCTTGGTCTCTCTAGTAACCTCTCCTCAGTTGAACACCATCATCGGTCTCGTACCTCTCCTCATATCTTACTTCTCTCTGAGACACAGTTCTCTAATGATGTTCTCACTCGTCCCTTTCTCACATCCTACTGTAACCTCCACTCATGATTCCGGCTCAACTGTGGTGTTTGAGCTTATTCCAACAACAACACCGCTGTTGCACGCCTCAAGGATCTTGAGTTCCCAAACTTTGATGTTGTATGGCTCGTCTATATCCCTACTGCCACACTTGTCCTGTGTTTCACCTCTTGCTCTCTTCATCCTAAAAATTTTATGTACTTCGACCATCTAAACTCCCGCCATGAGACTGTGACATCCTCTCACCCGCAAGCTGAGATCCTCTACCTCGAGCATTTCAACGTTCACCATAGGGAAAGGTTGAATTCCTCCCATACGGATGGTGGAGGGATTGAATCCTTCACGTTCTCCTTTCTCAGTGATTTAGAGCAAATGATCTCCCATCCCACCTATATTCCTGACCACTGTGACCACTCTCATAATATTCTGGATTTGTGTTTCACCTCTAGTCCATCCCGCTGTAAACACACAATATCACCCCCAGTTGGTTCATCTGATCACACTTTCATGAATGTATCTATTCTAACGCCCCCCCCCCCTCCAGCAGCCCCCTCTAAGCTTAGATACTGACACCTCAACAAAGCTGACTCGAATAACTTACGTAACTTCTTTTCTGACTTTCCCTGGGTAAATTACTGTCAAACAAGGGATCAGACATATCAGGCTTGGAAAACCTCTCCTTCCTCTGGCTCCCATTCAGCTTTTATCACTGCCCGTAATCGCTACAAGCATGTTACCTGTGACGCAAAGAGTTCCTTTATTCACAGGAAGTACAATAACCTCTCCTCGTCATCCACTGATACGTCTTTCTGGTCTTTAGCTAAGGGCATCTCTAACAACTTCTGTCGCTCTACCTTTCTTTCACTTTCCCGTTCTGACGGGACTACAGCTGTCTCTCTCCTGTTGACAAAGCAACTCTCTTTGGTTCCCATGTCTCCTCTAACTCCACCTTGGATGACTCTAACATTCCTTCACCCACTGATGCTCGCTCTTACTAATGCTATACCTCTTCACGTAATCTCGTTTCGGACTGTCCAAAAACCGCTTCTTTCTCTGGACACAAACAAGACTTATGCTCCTGATGACATCCATCCCTGTGGACTAAGTGTGCCTCTGGACTTGCCCCTGTGCTTGCTCGTCTGTTCCGTTTCTGTTTAAAAACCACAACTTTTCCTTCTCCTTGGCAACGTGTCTTGATACATCCCATCACTAAGAAGGGTGACCGTTCTGACCCCTCTAACTATCGTTCTATTGCGTTGACATCTACCATTTCCAAATTTTTGAATCCCTCCTCAACCTCCATATCCTTAATCACCTCGAAAATCACACTCTTCTCTCTGATCACCAGGATGGCTTCCGTAAGGCGAGATCCACTGGTGATATTCGGTCTTATCTCACCAATGTCTGGTCATCATCCCTGAAAGATTAGGGGAAGTCATGTGTAGTTGCCCTTGACATATCTACGGCTTTTGACAGTGTGTGGCATCGGGGACTCATCTTTAAGCTCCCCTCTCTTGCCTTCCCTCCCTCACTTTGCTCGTTCATATCTGGCTTCCTCTCCGGCCGATCTGTCTCTGTGGTTGTTGATGGATCAGCCTCCCCCGTTTCTCCATCAACAGAGGTGTCCCTCAAGGTTCTGTCCTGTTCCCTACCCTTTTTCTCCTTTTTATCAACAATTTCCTCTCCTCCACAAATAATCCAATGCACTCATACGCTGACGACTCAACTCTGCTTTCATCCACATCCTTCAATTCTGCTCCCTCTTCTCTCACTCGATCTGCATCTTAACACAGCTTCCTCAATAAACTCAGACTTGGACAGGATTTCTCAGTGGGGTAGGCAAAATCTTGTTAAGTTTAATGCCTCCAAGATCCTATTTCTACCCATCTCTTTATCGAAAGCTCCTCACAATTCTCGTATCTCATTTGACGGTTCTGTAATTCCACCTCTTGAGCCAATGAACTCACTTGGTATTACTGTAACATCCACTCTTTCTTGGAAACCCCACATTACAGGAAAAGCTAATTCTGCCTCTAAGAAACTGGGTGTCCTGTTTAGATGTCGAAACTTTTCATCTGAACACTTGATTTGTTCTTGTATAGAGTACTGCTCTCACATCTGGGATGGTTCTAGCTCTGTATGCTTACTTGACAGAGATGAGTCGAAAGCGATCCAACTTATTAACTGTCTCAGACAAACTTCCAAACTTGACTCCTTTGCCCTTCGCCACAATGTTGGTTCACTTTCCCTGTTCTATAGGTAATACTTTGGTTTCTGCTCCCGGGAGCTGGCTGCTTGTGTGCCCCCACTACTAGCTAAACCATGCAATACTCGGCAAGCTGCTGCGTCACATGATCATGTTGCCATCGGCAGCTCAAGGGTGAGCCGTCTTGATAGCTACTTCTTTCCCTTTCCCTACACGTCGAAGATTTGGAACTATCTTCTCATGTTTTTCCCAATAACTGCGACCTGGCACATTTCAAAAGACAGATCTTTCACTTCTTTTAAAATTCGTAAATACTTCCCCTTGTGTTTTCTTTTCAGTTTCATATTTCTATATTTCAATTAAGGCCCGGCCTTGATGTGGATTTTTGTCCATGACTGGAGCCTTTACATAAAAAAAATCATGTAGTAGGTGAGAAGCAGTCAAGCGATCAACCCTCATATTTTGGCCTTTTTCAATGTTCTTGGATAGAACTTAATAGAACAAGCCATTTCGTTTAATTTCATTCCGTTGATTGTGACATTTTATGTTAATACGTTGCGAAAAGTTCTCTACCAACAGCACATCACCCCAGCCACATCATCGACGCGATCCTCACCTGGAACTTTTGGTTTATGCCAGCAGAGCCTGCACGGGCAACTGGAGCCTTGATCACGGCCATCTCATCAACGCTATGTGTGCACCCTAGCCTGAGACACGTACTCATTCTATCATCCAATCCCGAGGGATGGATGAACAGCTGGGTTGACTGAGGACCGACTCTCTCAACCAGGATTCGAATCAATGTGTTCGACCCTGGGCGGCCCGTGAGTGCGTCATGATGACCAACGGTGCGAGTTATGTTGATTTACAGAAAGGTAAACGGATATACAAAGTGCACTGGAGGCCTAGTGTAGTAAACTCATATCAGTGTTATGTGATCAATATTTTCATAAACGACTTGCGGTAGTCATGCAAGAAACAGTATACAATGTGTATACAGCATGTGAAGCGCCAGTTATGTGTGGATATCCATCTCGGTCAACTCACTGAGTTAGTAAAAAAGTCTTGGAAAAGATGTACATATGTACGTAGATATGTTGGTAAAGTGAGCACAAGGAGATAATGCATGAAAAGAGGCGAATGGGCAGACATATTGGTTATAATTACTTTGTATAATGATAATCTGCAGCAGTACTTGCACGTGCTCTAAAAATCCCAGTGCAATGTGTAGGAGTAGCTTAGCTAAGCTCTGCTGATAATGTAATGCTGAGACTGGGACACAATCATCATATTTGCATATGAATATACAGAAGTGCCAAGCTTGCAAACCTTAATACAAGGGAGACGCTGAAATCTTATGTATCAGGCTGGGAAAAGCTACCTCTAAAGAGCAATAGTGAATTTTGAACTGTTAAAGAACAAATTTGTTTAATGACTGGATGTTAAAACTGTTCTTGCTACATACACTGCATTCAGGATATTTCTTAAAATAACTTTTTATATATTCCCCGTGGAGACATGGTGGTATATGGATGGTATGCTACCCTGTCCTGCTAACGTAATAATTACTTCAGTAAAGCATTTCAATTTCAAGAATACGACTAAGTAACGAATCAGATATACGTTTTCCTTCATGGGTGACTGGCATCTATCAATGGCCCGAGTTCGACGTGGCGTTGACATACATTATCTTCCTAGCTGTAACTAACATATTTGTCATTTGGTGAGTTGAAAGAAATGGGGAAGAAGGGTCAGGTTGGTCTTGGAGTCACTACCTTCCAAGAACACTATAAACTCGTAAATCCATTAGACCAACACACGACTTATCGATGGGAACTGAGTTATGTATTTGATGGTGAAATACACTAGCAGAAAATGGCTGAGAATCCCGCCTGGTGTTTAACCTGAGCCTTTTGAAGCATTTTCTGTTTTGTAAGCTCCGGACACAACCTGCCATCATGACAACCAGTTTAATATGTGCAAAATACAGATATGACTACAATTCGTAGGTTGAATATTACCACATCTTATATGGAGAGCCATCCTAATTAACTATAGATTGGAAAAAGAAAAATATCTGCAACCTCAGATGAACAGTACCAACCATAAATATACCAAAATTAGATAATAAATGTGACTGTAACGACATTAAGAGGTGGAGAAAAAACTTATCATTAACGCAAACAAGTGGGAACTATTCTCAAAAAATAATGAAGCACCAAGATTACTCTTTTCTACTGTTTTATAGACCATGTAGGAACAGTTTTAGTTCATATTTTGAAAATAAAAAAAGAACTTTAACTGAGAACTTTTCAGCACACTAAATTTCATTTTCAGAGTCCCAACAATATACAAAAATCCAGAAGAGGAGCAAATCGCATTATACCACAAACCACATCTAACCATCAAAGAACAAGTAAACTACATCGTTGGTCCAACAACAGCAAAATCCAAGCTACTGGCTCAGCGAGGATTGTCAGCTGAGCCATTACACAACCAGACCCCTTCCTTTCCTAGCTAGCCTCAGCAAATACAGGTGTCATTCGCTGTCAAAAAACAAACAAACAAAAAAAAACCCACTAAATCGAACGTATACAATAACCACTTACAAGCGCTTACATATATGAAGGAGGAAAAATAAAGCTTTTCATGATGTTTGTGGATAGCAGTAATCTGAATGCGAGCAGCTGTTGAATATTTTATATTACCGCTGAACGAGTGCCGACGAGTAGAAGGGTTGCCTCCCTGGGGGCCTTTTCCCCCTCCAGACTGGTGGACTCTGTGCGGCGGCGTCTGGCCTCTGCTACAGCTACGTCCCACACGCTGAGGCCTCCTCCACTACTGCCCACGCCCGCACTGCAACACCAGCACATACGTCAGGGGAAGACAGGTAGAGACGGGGGAAAACAAAGGGTGGGGGACATTGGGCATAATGTCGTACACAAGAGCCATTAATGGTCCTGACTTGTCCTGGTATACTGTAAGCCAAGCTGAAGATTTAGATGAAAAATAGAATCACATTGGATTAAGGATAGTTAAGCTTGGTAGGATATACGTATGTAGTAAGCTACAAGTGATAAGCTACAGTTGTCCTGTACACAAAAAGCAAGTCTCCCTCCACAACTTTTCCTACAGGTAAACATTTACTTGACTGTTACTGACTGAGAGAACAAGAGTAGGTAGGGACAACAGTGGATGAGTGTTGCCTCATTGAGTGACTGGATCAGTGGCCTATGAGGGTATGGGTCACCAGACCAGAGGGACCCCGCACACCACTCACTAATGGAAATGAAGTTGTCATTTTGTTCTAACCTAAATTGTCGTACCTTTATGTTGCTTTACTCACTGTCCACTCCACCCGCCTCAGGTGCTCTGATGCCAAGTCGAGATTGTCGCTCAGGACTTAGCTTTATGAAACATTTAGATTTCTTTCGTAGTATTTTCAGTATATGAATTCTAGCTGTCAGACATTCTTACATAAACATATCTTATCTTTTCACGTTTCAACAAACGTCCTTTAAATCTATTCCTCATCATGATAACCTACATTTATCCACCTCGAATGAAAAAAAGAAAAATACTAGAAAAAGGACTTCGATGATAATTTGTGATCCTTCTTTGTTGTAGACTCGACTTTATAAGATAGAAAGGTCAATAGATAGCAGGGAAGACCAAGATAGGGAAGAGAATTCGTTTCGTTTTTCGAGGAAAGAAGTCACTCCTCGTGAGGATGAACTTTACACAAAACTATGATAGTAGTTTCCGGTTGTGTGAGACTGGTCAAAACAGTAGCTGGAACAAAGCCAGCTCACGATGCCAAAGGCTTGAACAACACCTTCAGAAAAGTGGCAGCAACATAACGGCAGACGAAAATGCATGGCTGGAAAGGAGTGATAGTAGGAGACTTGATAAAGTGGAATGATTATAATTTCACTCTGGCTAGAAAGATGGAAGGGTCCAACCCAGATATGCGAGCAGTATTCCACACTTGAGACCAATGTATCCTTTATAGATATGTAATGGCTGTTTTAAAGAAAAACATCGTTACATATACAGCACTCATATTTTGGGAAGCAAGTTTTGCGATATTCGTTATGAAGATTTTCTAAGACACAGTAGGTTATAGGATTGATACAAACATTGTTGTTATTGCAGAGTTACATTGAGGATTTGAATATAGTAGGAAACGAATGAGCTCTACAGACATAGTGAGAAAGTCCGTAATGGCAGTAGAATTTTATCCTGAAAATTTAGATAATGTATGGGTGACTGATACTTGTGTATTAATGGAAAAGTCCGTATTGTCAGTGGAATTTCATCTTGAAAACAAATAATGATATATGGGTGACTGATACTTGAGTATTAATGGAAGTTTTACAGTCTTGTTGTCCCGTTATGTGCGAATGTTATGGAGGTCTACCATGAAAACATCCTGTGACAAAAGAATGATCAACGTCCTCGTTTACTCACATCCTCAACCTCGTATATTGCAGGTGACAAGGACTGGAGTCTTTACTAAACCATCCAGCAGGGCATGGATTATGGGGTAACTAAGCCGCGACGCCTTTTGGCATTATTCATTTGTTTATTTATCTATGTAATATTTATAATTTTCTTTTTCTTGAGTAATCTAATCATCCTCTCACCGGCAGCTTCAGCTTTGCAGCTGGGTCATCACAGGTCGTCAGGATTTGGAAGAAAAATAATGTTTACAGTTTTGTTCCCAACAAGAGTCGAACTTGAGGATGTCTCCTCATGTGAGGCGAGTACTGATCATTATGCCACACCTGGGGGAGGGAGACGCCCCTCTCCCCAAGTACCTCTTGTATGCCAGTGTCAGGGCGAGACAACCGCTCACACTCAACTTTGAATCTTCTGCTTCCCTGACCTGAGGTGGCGTTACACAGAGGACTGGGCGCGTGAACAAACATACTGATGGTAACTCAAGTTGTATGAGCGGCCATGGGTGTCCGGCAGGGAGACTCATCTCCGGTACAGCTACATTAATGCTGTTTACATGACTCTTGACCACATCCTTCTTACATATCTTTACTCTCTGTACATCCGTCCGCTCGACGTTACACGAGCATTGAAACGTTACCTCCAGTGAAGTTGTAATGACAACCATTTATGAAAGCAAGACTTGCTGAGGCACCTCTCGATTCAGAGGTGTCCATCACTTCCCTGCTTCTGATTGTAGAGCAGCATCGAAACCGGGAACTCCATGAAAAAAGTCCCTGGGATATATATATATATATATATATATATATATATATATATATATATATATATATATATATATATATATATATATCGTTTGAGTACAACCCCAGTGACGATATTGATTAGCTGGAACGAGTGTGTCATCACTGATATCAACAGCCAAGTTGTTATACACAATACAACAACAACGATATTTCATATTCCTTCGTCTACCTCATGACAAACTCACCTTCTAGGCATGGTTGTCTGTGTGTACCAGCTGTTGCTGCCTGCACGATGATAATATTCCCTTCTCACGGCTCCCAGGTAGCGAAATATCCCCCTGTAGATGCCTGGGGGAAGGTAATAACACAACCCACCGCCCTGCTGGACCCTAACTGGCGTGGAATGTGGCGCTAGTTACCCCAACACCTGTATCCTCACCACCAGTTTTTTTTTGTGTGTGTGTGTAACTAGACAGACATTACTGTTTGTGACAAACAGATCTGTGCAAATTGAAAGTAGTAATATCCTCCGTTTAACTATTTAACTCGTACTTTATTTCATAAATGCTTCCAATCAGATCAATGACGGACTGATTTATGCTCCTGGTAGTTATGACGAAGTACTTATTAAAGATCAATTTAATGTAGGATTCATATCCTTATCTTGAGTTGATTAACATAGATGTGGACTGATTAAAGGCAGACATTCGGGAACCCGAGTAATGCTATCCAGATCATGTGTAATGACGCTAAGCTAAGAACTTCGTGACCCTAATTAAACCATAATCTTGCATGTTAATTGGAACAGCATCGGAAAATAGGCAAACATACTTCATACCAAGTAAAGTTGTATACCTTTCTTAACAGAATAAGGTAGAAAAATGTACCAGCTCCTTCTGAGGTAAACAAAAGCCAGCTTCACAGTGACCAATAGGGACGCTGACACTTCATTTCTGTATATAATTCATGTCAAAACTCACGCAGGGGAAGTTAAAGACACAAAGCAGTTGATCGTTTTATAATAGGATGATGAGTAATTAACATTTGAATTACGCGCCATAATTAGTCTCGGCACTCCCTTCCCGGACATTCCTAACTGAGCAATATGATTGGCTGAAAGCTGTAGCCAATCACCAATGAAAACTTCGTATAGCTCGTGACATTTATTTTTTTTGGTGTCTATTAAACATGTATCAAATAATCTCCAAAGAATTCCTTGTCTCTTGTGAATCAGTGCAGTGAGATTGAATTTCAAACTGTTGAAAATTATCCAAAATGAGATTGTAGGATGACAATATGGACGGCTAGACCATAGGTTCTCCGACGTAAACACGACAGTTTTCCTCGGGTGATGGACGGAGATGTAGGTGTGGTGTGCTCTGTCAGAAAATTTGCCTCCCATGCCTTAATTTCCCCTCCAATGTGTGGTGAAGTGATATAAACGGCGCCAGAAAGACACCATGAATTTTGGGAGACAGTTAAAGAGGGTGAAGCAGCAGGCTGACCATCTGTTTTTGCGGTGAGTCAGGCGACCCAGCCCATTTCTTTGGCCTTCTGTGGATTATCTTCATTGATGCCTCAAAGTTTCTACCTCCTCTGTCGCCTGTCGTGTATCCCTGGTCGTCTTCTGCCTCCATTTGTGTATGTTCTAGTCCCTCCCTCGTCTCAAGCTGTGGCAAAACATGTTCAAATTCTTAATTTCTCTCCCTAACTTTTCCGATCCTACCTTCACCTCTCTCTTCTGGCCTTAACCTTGTGTGAATCAGTCGCACTTATCTCCTGTCTGGCTGCAGGAGTCAGGCCCTATCTGTTAATTACCATCCAACATGGGTTATGGTGGAGGCAGTACAGTTGTCCTGCCGATATTTAGGTTGACAGGTTACTTACTCGCAAGTTCGCCCTCTCACTACCTCATGTGTTCCCCCCCCTCCCCCCATACCTCTTGTGTTCACTTTCTCACTCCCTCTTGTGTTTTGTGTTCACCATCTCACTGCCCCATGTGTTTGCCCTCACTCTGCCTATTGTGTGCTCTCTCTCATCACCTCAAATGTTCACCCAGCTCACTACCTCTTTTGATCATGCTCTCACTTCCTCTTTTGTTTGCTCTCACCACTTCTTGTACTTACTTTCTTACTACCTCTTGTGTTTTCTCTCTCAGTGCCTCTTGTGTTCACTCTTTCACTGCCTCTTATGTTCACCCTCTCTCTAACTCATTTGTTCATGCTCTCACTTATGTTTGCTCTCACTGCTTCTTGTGTTTACCCTCTCACTGCCTCTTGTGTTTGCCCTCTCATTCCCTATTATGTTTGCTCTTTCACCACCTGTTATGTTCACCCTCTCTCTACCTCCTTTGTTCTTGCTCTCACTGCCTCTTGTAGTCACCTTCTCTGTCTCTTGTGTTCGTACCCTCACTACCTCATGTGTTTGTCCTCTCGTTTTTTGTGTTTATATTGTCTCTGCCACTTTTGTTCACCCTATGTAACTCACTGCCTCTTTATGTTCATCTTTCACCACCTTTTGTGCATTTTGCAATACTTTTTACCCTCTCGTCCCCAGGCATTTTGCTGGTGTGTCATTAAGCCCATGTTGAGTATTGTTTTGTAAAGAGGAATCCATTGCTATGTATTGTTTTGTAAATTTCTACTGCTTGTTATTTTGATGTCATTCTTGAAATACTTTTTATGTTTCTCAGCTACTTGCAGTGTTTATTGGACATAACAGTCACCCTACATCTATCTGTCTGTCTTTGGACATATTCATATTAACCTGAGAACTTAGGGACAATACAAATTTGAAACTTTATACATATGCCTGTTTTGGGGATGGCCAGGTGATGATATTCTGGGGGCATGTAGTCGCATGAATTTACCTATGAATTAGGAAAACATATGTAACTGCTATGATCAAGGAAAGCTAAATGAATTAAGACAAATATTTTGATACAGATTTTAGAATTTTTTCATTCTGGTATTTTTCATTTTTGTCGGGGCATTATGCAATATGGTATGCAGTTGCAAACAGTTGTATGTGCAGGTAGAAGGTGATAGATAGCTGGTAACAACAGACCAGGATTGCACATTACTACCATCAGGTTATCGGTAGTGCTAGAGACAGCAGAGAAGTGAGCCAGCACACCAGTGGCTGTTACATTACCCTCCCTGGCAGGGGTTGCTGTCTTTTCTTTCTGCTTCACACACATGTGGTTTATTGACATTCATCCTAAAAATGTGAAGTTTCCATCTTGCATGTTTATCATTTGACATGTAACTCGCACAACTCTATTCTTAACTTTAATTTACTAGTTGAGTTTTACATGCCATATAGCAAAATATCATAGGCAAAATATTATGGTAGATAAAGTTCAAAAGATGAGGCTCCACAATTGTCAAACTCTTCAGACTCAATACAAATGGGTAGTCACAAAATTCCTGGAAATTTCTTGCTTATACAAAACTCCCTGTCTTGACGGACAGAGATTGAAAACACAGTATGGCTTTGATGAGGCACATATCAAGCACAAAGACAATTTCCAAGAATTTTATGTGCTTACCATGTTGTCTTTTCACATGATATTACTTCATTCCTGTAGTGAATATGATTTACCTTTTGGTCTTGACCAAAGGAAAAAAAATCTTAGATTGTGTGAAAATAGCAAAATCTGAAATATTTTGAGCCACTCACATAGCCACATTGACTCAGACATGTAAACCTTAATACAGTGAAAGCTGTCAGTTTACAAAGGTTTAAAAGGCTATTTGACGATATAAAAAGGTTTGCGTGGAAATGGTGCTCAGTGACTGTAGAATGCTCTCCTAGTGGTGCTCAGTGAGTGTAGAATGCTCTCTTAGCACTGTACACACTTAACTACAATATTGATTGGTTAAGTCTTTGAATACTGCCACCATTTAAAGCCATTATGTACCCAGCAAGGTAGGTCATTCGGTGAAGCACATGATCTCTTCTCACAGTGGTTATCTGTGAGTAACTGAAAGGTTTAAGAATTTTTTCTGGGCTAATTAGAGTTGCAGGTGATGTATGACATCTGTTTATGACTTAAGAGAGTACGGATTTATTCAGACATTCCTAGAATGTATGTGACATCTTCCTGCAAAGGTGATATGTTTGTAACTGACAGGCTAGAGGTTTTTCAGGATAATTAGAGTCGTGGGGAATGTATGGCATCTGTATGGAGTTGTTGCTCTTGTGGTTAGACCTATTCAGATGTGGGCAGGAAATTTAGAGTGGCAGATGTAGGGTGTTTTGGTTGTGGTTGGGATGGTGTGCGAAGTGAGAGGGTCAGGGAGAATGGTTTGGTCAGGAGAGAAGAGGTAGTGAAAGCTTTGCGGAAGATGAAATCTGACAAGATGGCAGGTTTGGATGATATTGCAGTAAATATTTTTATATATTTATTATACTTAGTCGCCGTCTCCTGTGTTGTGAGGTAGCGCAAGGAAACACATGAAAGAATGGCCCAACCCACCCACATACACATGCATATACATAAATGCCCACACATGCACGTATACATACCTATACATTTCAATGTATACATACATATACATACACAGACATATACATATATACATATGTACATATTTATACTTGCTGCCTTCATCTATTCCTGTCGCCACCACGCCACACATGAAATGGCACCCCCCCTTCCCCTGCACGCGTGTGAGGTAGCGCAAGGGAAAGACGACAAAGGCCACATTCATTCACACTCAGTCTCTAGCTGTCATGTGTAATGCACTGAAACCATGGCTCCCTTTCCTCATCCAGACCCCACAAAACTTTCCCTGGTTTACCCCAGACACTTCACATGCCCTGGTTAAATCCATTGACAGCACGTCAACCCTGGTATACCACATCGTTCCAATTCACTCTATTCCTTGCACGCCTTTCACCCTCCTGTATGTTCAGGCCCCAATCACTCAGAATCCTTTTCACTCCATCCATCCACCTCCAATTTGGTCTCCCACTTCTCCTCATTCCTCCACCTCTGAGACATATATCCTCCTTGTCAGTCTTTCCTCACTCATTCTCTCCATATCACCAAACCTTTCAATACACCCTCTTCTGCTTTCGCAACCACACTCTTTTTATTTCCACACATCTCTCTTACCCTTTCATAACTTACTTGATCAAACCTCCTCACACCACATATTGTCCTCAGGCACTTCATTTCCAACACATCCACCCCCCTCCGCACAACCCTATCTATAGCCCACTCCTTGCAACCATATGATATTATTGGAGCCACTATTCCTTCAAACATACCCATATTTGCTCTCAGGGATAACATTCTCGCCTTCCACACATTCTTCAATGCTCCCAGAACCTTTGCCCCCTCCCTCACCCTGTGACACTTCCACTTTCATGGTTCCATCCACTGCTAAATCCTTTCCCAGATATCTAAAACACTTCACTTCCTCCAGTTTTTTCCATTCAAACTTACCTCCCAATTAACTTGTCCCTCAACCCTACTGAACCTAATAACCTTGCTCTTATTCGCATTTACTCTCAGCTTTCTTCTTTCACACACTTTGCCAAACCCAGTCACCAACTTCTGCAGTTTCTCACCTGAATCAGCCACCAGCGCTGTATCAGCAAGCAACAGCTGACTCACTCCCCAAGCCCTCTCATCCACAACAGCCTGCATACATGCCCCTCTTTCCTAAACTCTTGCATTCACCTCCCTAACCACCCCATCCTTAAACAAATTGAACACCCACTGTGACATCACGCACCCCAGCCGCAAACCGACATTCACTGAGAACCATTCACTTTCCTCTCTTCCTTCTTGTACACATGCTTTACATCCTTGATAAAAAAATTTCACTGCTTCTAGCATCTTCCCTTTTCGAAGGAGTGCGCAAGACAAGAGAACAAATGGGAAGATCGGTGAAGGGGGCTAATGAGGAGGTAATAACAAGTAGTGAGAAGGAGATTGAGTGAGTATTTTGAAGATTTGTTGAGGGTGTTAGATGATACAGTGGCAGATATAGGGTGTTTTGGTCGAGATGGTGTGCAAAGTGAGAAGGTCAGGGAGAATGATTTGGTAAACAGAGAAGAGGTAGTGAAAGCTTTGCGGAAGATGAAAGCCGGTAAGGCGGCAGGTTTGGATGGTATTGCAGTGGAATTTATCTAAAAGGGGGTGACTGTGTTGTTGACTGGTTGGTGGGGATATTCAGTGTGTGTGTATGGCTCATAGTGAAGTGCCTGAGGATTGGCGGAATACATGCATAGTGCCATTGTACAAAGGCAAAGAGGATAAAGATGAGTGCTCAAATTACAGAGGTATAAGTTTCTTGCGTATTCCTGGGACATTTTATGGGAGGGTATTGATTGAGAGGGTGAAGGCATGTACAGAGCATCAGATTGGGGAAGAGCAGTGTGGTGTGAGAAGTGGTTGAGGATGTGCGGATCAGGTGTTTGCTTTGAAGAATGTGTGTGAGAAATACTTACAAAAACAAATGGATTTGTATGTAGCATTTATGGATCTGGAGAAGGCATATGATAGAGTTGATAGAGATGCTCTGTGGAAGGTGTTAAGAGTATGTGGTGTGGGAGGCAAGTTACTACAAGCAGTGAAAAGTTTTTATCGAGGATGTAAGGCATTTGTGTGAGTAGGAAGAGAGGAAAGTGATTGGTTCCCAGTGAATGTCAGTTTTGCTTCAGGGATGTGTGATGTCTCCATGGTTGTTTAATTTGTTTGTGGATGGGGTTGTTAGGGAGGTGAATGCAAGAGTTTTGGAGAGAGAGGCAAGTATGCAGTCTGTTGTGGATGAAAGAGCTTGGGAAGTGAGTCAGTTGTTGTTCGCGGAAGATACAGCGCTAGTGGCTGGTTAGGGTGAGAAACTGCTGAAGCTGGTGACATGAGTTTGGTAAAGTGTGTGAAAGAAGAAATCTGAGAGTAAATGTGAATAAGAGCATGAGAAGCGTGGGAGGTGGGCAGATTAGAAAGGGTAGTGAGTGTTGGGATGAAGAAGTAAGATTATTAGTGAATGAGAAGAGAGGCATTTGGCCGATTTTTGCAGGGAAATAATGCAAATGACTGGGAGATGTATAAAAGAAAGAGGCAGGAGGTCAAGAGATAGGGGGAAGAGGTGAAAAAGAGGGCAAATAAGAGTTGGGGCTAGAGAGTATCATTAAATTTTAGGGAGAATAAAAAGATGTTTTGGAAGGAGGTAAATAAAGTGCATAAGACAAGGGAATAAATGAGAACTTCAGTGAAAGGGAGCTCATGGGGAGGTGATAACAAGTAGTGGTGATGTGAGAAGATGGAGTGAGTATTTTGAAGGTTTGTTGAATGTGCTTGATGATAGAGTGGCAGATATAGGGTGTTTTGGTCGAGGTGGTGTGCAAAGTGAGAGGGTTAGGGAGAATGATCTGGTAAACAGAGAAGAGGTAGTAAAAGCTTTGCGAAAGATGAAAGCCAGCAAGCAGTGGGTATGGATGGTATTGCAGTGGAATTTATTTAAAAAGGGGGTGACTGTATTGTTGACTGGATCGTAAGGTTATTTAATGCATGTATAACTCATGGTGAGGTGCCTGAGGATTGGCGGAAAGCATGCATAGTGCCATTGTACAAAGGCAAAGGGGATAAAAGTGAGTGCTCAAATTACAGAGGTATAAGTTTGTTGAGTATTCCTGGGAGATTATATGGGAGGGTATTGATTGAGAGGGTGAAGGCATGTACAGAGCATCAGATTGGAGAAGAGCAGTGTGATTTCAGAAGTGATAGAGGATGTGTGGATCAGGTGAGAAATACCTAGAAAAGCAAATGGATTTGTATGTAGCATTTACGGATCTGGAGAAGGCATATGATAGAGTTGATAGAGATGCTCTGTGGAAGGTATTAAGAATATATGGTGTGGGGGCAAGTTGTTAGAAGCAGTGAAAAGTTTTTATTGATGATGTAAGGCATGTGTATGTGTAGGAAGAGAGGAAAGTGATTGGTTCTCAGTGAATGTTGCTTTGCGGCAGGGGTGTGTGATGTCTCCATGGTTGTTTAATTTGTTTTTTGGATGGGGTTGTTATGGAGGTGAATGCAAGAGTTTTGGAAAGAGGGGCAAGTATGCAGTCTGTTGTGGATGAGAGAGCTTGGGAAATGAGTCAGTTGTTGTTCGCTGATGATACAGCACTGGTGGCTGATTCATGTAAGAAACTGCACAAGCTGATATCTGAGTTTGGTAAAGTGTTTGAAAGAAGAAAGCCGAGAGTAAATGTGAATAAGAGCAAGGTTATTAGGCACAGTAGGGTTGAGGGACAAGTCAGTTGGGAGGTAAGTTTGAATGGAGAAAAACTGTAGGAAGTGAAATGTTTTAGATATCTGGGAGTGAATTTGGCAGCGGATGGAACCATGGAAGCGGAAGTGAATCATAGGGTGGGGGAGGGGGCGAAAGTTCTGGGAGCGTTGAAGAATATGTGCAAGCCAAGAACATTGTCTCGGAAAGCAAAAATGGGTATGTTTGAAGGAATAGTGGTTCCAACAGTGTTATATGGTTGTGAGGCATGGGCTGTGGGTAGAGTTGTGCGGAGGAGGGTGGATGTGCTGGAAATGAGATGTTTGAGGTCAATATGTGGTGTAAAGTGGTTTGATCAAGTAAGTAATAATAGGGTAAGAGAGATGTGTGGAAATAAAAAGAGTGTGGTTGAGAGAGCAGAAGAGGGTGTTTTGAAATGGTTTGGTCACATGGAGAGAATGAGTGAGGAAAAATTGACCAAGAGGATATATGTATCAGGGGTGGAGGGAACGAGGAGAAATGGGAGACCAAATTGGAGGTGGAAAGATGGAGTGAAAAAGATTTTGTGTGATCGGCAGGAGGGTGAAAGGCGGGCAAGGAATAGAGTGAATTGGATCGATGTGGTATACCGGGGTTGACGTGCTGTCAGTGGATTGAATGGCCCAACCCACCCCCATACACATGTATATACATACACGTCCACACACGCAAATATACATACCTATACATCTCAATGTACACATATATATACACACACAGACACATACATATATACTCATGCATACAATTCACACTGTCTGCCTTTATTCATTCCCATCGCCACCTCGCCACACATAGAATAACATCCCCCTCCCCCCTCATGTGTGCGAGGTAGCGCTAGGAAAAGACAACAAAGGCCCCATTTGTTCACACTCAGTCTCTAGCTGTCATGCAATAATGCCCGAAACCACAGCTTCCTTTCCACATCCAGGCCCCACACAACTTTCCATGGTTTACCCCAGACGCTTCACATGCCCTGATTCAATCCACTGTCAGCACGTCAACCCCGGTATACCACATCGATCCAATTCACTCTATTCCTTGCCCGCCTTTCACCCTCCTGCCGATCACACAAAATCTTTTTCACTCCATCTTTCCACCTCCAATTTGGTCTCCCACTTCTCCTCATTCCCTCCACCTCCGACACATATATCCTCTTGGTCAATCTTTCCTCACTCATTCTCTCCATGTGCCCAAACCATTTCAAAACACCCTCTTCTGCTCTCTCAACCACGCTCTTTTTATTTCCACACATCTCTCTTACCCTTACATTACTTACTCGATCAAACCACCTCACACCACACATTGTCCTCAAACATCTCATTTCCAGCACATCCATCCTCCTGCGCACAACTCTATCCATAGCCCACGCCTCGCAACCATACAACAATGTTGGAACCACTATTCCTTCAAACATACCCATTTTTTCTTTCCGAGATAATGTTCTCGACTTCCACACATTCTTCAAGGCTCCCAGGATTTTTGCCCCCTCCCCCACCCTATGATTCACTTCTGCTTCCATGGTTCCATCCGCTGCCAGATCCACTCCCAGATATCTAAAACACTTCACTTCCTCCAGTTTTTCTCCATTCAAACTTACCTCCCAATTGACTTGACCCTCAACCCTACTGTACCTAATAACCTTGTTCTTATTCACATTTACTCTTAACTTTCTTCTTTCACACACTTTACCAAACTCAGTCACCAGCTTCTGCAGTTTCTCACATGAATCAGCCACCAGCGCTGTATCATCAGCGAACAACAACTGACTCACTTCCCAAGCTCTCTCATTCACAACAGACTTCATACTTGCCCCTCTTTCAAAACTCTTGCATTCACCTCCCTAACAACCCCATCCATAAACAAATTAAACAACCATGGAGACATCACACACCCCTGCCGCAAACCTACATTCACTGAGAACCAATCACTTTCCTCTCTTCCTACACGTACACATGCCTTACATCCTCGATAAAAACTTTTCACTGCTTCTAACAACTTGCCTCCCACACCATATATTCTTAATACCTTCCACAGAGCATCCCTATCAACTGTATCACATGCCCTCTCCAGATCCATAAATGCTACATACAAATCCATTTGCTTTTCTAAGTATTTCTCACATACATTCTTCAAAGCAAACACCTGATCCACACATCCTCTACCACTTCTGAAACCACACTGCTCTTCCCCAATCTGATGCTCTGTACATTCCTTCACCCTCACAATCAGTACCCTCCCATATAATTTACCAGGAATACTCAACAAACTTATACCTCTGTAATTTGAGCACTCACTCTTATCCCCTTTGCCTTTGTACAATGGCACTATGCACACATTCCGCCAATCCTCAGGCACCTCACCATGAGTCATACATACATTAAATAAGCTTACCAACCAGTCAACAATACAGTCACCACCTTTTTTAATGAATTCCACTGCAATACCATCCAAACCTGCTGCCTTGCCGGCTTTCATCTTCCGCAAAGCTTTTACTACCTCTTCTCTGTTTACCAAATCATTTTCCCAAACCCTCTCACTTTGCACACCACCTCGACCAAAACACCCTATATCTGCCACTCTATCATCAAACACATTCAACAAACCTTCAAAATACTCACTCCATCTCCTTCTCACATCACCACTACTTGTTATCACCTCCCCATTAGCGCCCTTCACTGAAGTTCCCATTTGCTCCCTTGTCTTACCCACTTTATTTACCTCCTTCCAGAACATCTTTTTATTCTCCCTAAAAGTTAATGATACTCTCTCACCCCAACTCTCATTTGCCCTCTTTTTCACCTCTTGCACCTTTCTCTTGACCTCCAGTCTCTTTCTTTTATACATCTCCCACTCAATTGCATTTTTTCCCTGCAAAAATCGTCCAAATGCCTCTCTCTTCTCTTTCACTAATAATCTTACTTCTTCATCCCACCACTCACTACCCTTTCTAATCAACCCACCTCCCACGCTTCTCATGCCACAAGCATCTTTTGCGCAATCCATCACTGATTCCCTAAATACATCCCATTCCTCCCCCACTCCCCTTACTTCCATTGTTCTCACCTTTTTCCATTCTGTACTCAGTCTCTCCTGGTTCCTCCTCACACAGGTCTCCTTCCCAAGCTCACTTACTCTCACCACCCTCTTCACCCCAACATTCACTCTTCTTTTCTGAAAACCCATACAAATCTTCACCTTAGCCTCCACAAGATAATGATCAGACATCCCTCCAGTTGCACCTCTCAGCACATTAACATCCAAAAGTCTCTCTTTCGCGCGCCTGTCAATTAACACGTAATCCAATAACGCTCTCTGGCCATCTCTCCTACTTACATATGTATACTTATATATATCTCACTTTTTAAACCAGGTATTCCCAATCACCAGTCCTTTTTCAGCACATAAATCTACAAGCTCTTCACCATTTCCATTTACAACACTGAACATCCCATGTATACCAATTATTCCCTCAACTGCCACATTACTCACCTTTGCATTCAAATCACCCATCACTATAACCCGGTCTCGTGCATCAAAACCACTAACACACTCATTCAGCTGCTCCCAAAACACTTGCCTCTCATGATCTTTCTTCTCATGCCCAGGTGCATATGCACCAATAATCACCCATCTCTCTCCATCAACTTTCAGTTTTACCCATATTAATCGAGAATTTACTTTCTTACGTTCTATCACATACTCCCACAACTCGTTTCAGGAGTACTGCTACTCCTTCCCTTGCTCTTGTCCTCTCACTAACCCCTGACTTTACTCCCAAGACATTCTCAAACCACTCTTCCCCTTTACCCTTGAGCTTCGTTTCACTCAGAGCCAAAACATCCAGGTTCCTTTCCTCAAACATACTACCTATCTCTCCTTTTTTCACATCTTGGTTACATCTACACACATTTAGACAACCCAATCTGAGTCTACGAGGAGGATGAGCACTCCCCGTGTGACTCCTTCTGTTTCCCATTATTTTTTAGAAAGTTAAAAATACAAGGAGGGGAGGATTTCTGGCCCCCCGCTTCCGTCCCCTCTAGTCGCCTTCTACGACACGTGAGGAATGCGTGGGAAGTATTCTTTCACCCCTATCCCCAGGGATAATATATATATATACATACACACATATACACATATATATACACATATACACACACACACACATATATATATATATATATATATATATATATATATATATATACATACATATGAAAAATGTAAGAAATAATTTAGAAAACTGAAACTTCTAGCTTGAAATGAAATGAAAAAAATGAATGTCACATAATGGTTCAACCTCTGGCTATGGAAAAGGGAAATGTATAATTTATTTACACATATGTCAATAGTAGTTTTCATCAATTTAACCACTGTATCATACTGCCTGGTCCACTTCGCTTATCATGAAACAGGAATATTGGCTTATGATGTTTCTCAATTGTCTTCATTACACAAAGTACAAGCATATCTTTGGTACATGAGGGTAGGTAGGTGGTCATCCGCCATAATAAAGCCTTGACAGACCAAAAGTTTATCTGGACCTCAACTTTTCCAGTACATTCATGAAAAACACCTTTTTGCTTTCCATCTCCATCACTTTGAAAAATGCTCTCTTTGTTCACATTTGAATGAAAGAATAAGCTTGAATGTCTAAGCTACATTCTTTTCCAATTTCACTATTTTCTTGTCAGAGCACCATGTATGAAAACTATCACTCCAGTAACACAACTATAAACATTTACTTCCCCTTTAAAAAGTTCTGGGGAAGTGTGTCTCGATACACTGCGAGTCACTCTACCACCTGGCGAGGTAGTGGCACTTGGCACTTGGCGACATCGGAGAAGTCAGGAAAAATATATATATATCGAGTAAGTAGTGTAAGGGTAAGAGAGATGTGTGGAAATAAAAAGAGCGTGGTTGAGAGAGCAGAAGAGGGTGTTTTGAAATGGTTTGGGCACATGGAGAGAATGAGTGAGGAAAGATTGACCAAGAGGAGATATGTGTCGGAGGTGGAGGGAACGAGGAGAAGTGGGAGACCAAATTGGAGGTGGAAAGATGGAGTGAAAAAGATTTTAAGTGATCGGGGCCTGAACATGCAGGAGGGTGAAAGGCGGGCAAGGAATGGAGTGAATTGGATCGATGTGGTATACCGGGGTCGACGTGCTGTCAATGGATTGAATCAGGGCATGTGAAGCGTCTGGGGTAAACCATGGAAAGTTGTGTGGGGCCTGGATGTGGAAAGGGAGTTGTGGTATCGGGTATTGTTACATGACAGCTAGAGACTGAGAGTGAACGAATGTGGCCTTTGTGTCTTTTCCTAGCGCTACCTCGCACACATGAAGGGGGAGGGGGATGTTATTCCATGTGTGGCGAGGGGAATAAATAAAGGCAAAGAGTATGAATTATGTACATGTGTATATATGCATATGTCTGTGTGTGTATATATAAGTGTACATTGAGATGTATAGGGATGTATATTTGCGTGTGTGGACGTTTATGTATATACATGTGTATGGGGGTGGGTTGGGCCATTTCTTTCGTCTGTTTCCTTGTGCTACCTCGCAAACGCGGGAGACAGCGACAAAGCAAGATATAATAAAAAATAAATTTTTTTCTTTCTTTCAAACTATTTGCCATTTCTCGCGTTAGCGAGGTAGCGTTAAGAACAGAGGACTGGGGCCTTGAGGGAATATCCTCACCTGGCCCCCTTCTCTGTTCCTTCTTTTGGAAAATTAGAAAAATAACGAGAGGGAAGGATTTCCAGCCTCCAGTTCCCTCTCCTTTTAGTCGCCTTCTTTGACACGCAGGGAATACGTTGGAAGTATTCTTTCTCCCCTCTCCCCAGGGATAATGAATAAATATATATATATATATATATATATATATATATATATATATATATATATATATATATATATATATATATATCTATATATATATATATATATATATATTTTTTTTTTTTTTTTTTTTTTTTTTTATACTTTGTCGCTGTCTCCCGCGTTTGCGAGGTAGCGCAAGGAAACAGACGAAAGAAATGGCCCAACCCCCCCCCATACACATGTACATACACACGTCCACACACGCAAATATACATACCTACACAGCTTTCCATGGTTTACCCCAGACGCTTCACATGCCTTGCTTCAATCCACTGACAGCACGTCAACCCCTGTATACCACATGACTCCAATTCACTCTATTTCTTGCCCTCCTTTCACCCTCCTGCATGTTCAGGCCCCGATCACACAAAATCTTTTTCACTCCATCTTTCCACCTCCAATTTGGTCTCCCTCTTCTCCTCGTTCCCTCCACCTCCGACACATATATCCTCTTGGTCAATCTCTCCTCACTCATTCTCTCCATGTGCCCAAACCATTTCAAAACACCCTCTTCTGCTCTCTCAACCACGCTCTTTTTATTTCCACACATCTCTCTTACCCTTACGTTACTCACTCAATCAAACCACCTCACACCACACATTGTCCTCAAACATCTCATTTCCAGCACATCCATCCTCCTGCGCACATCTCTATCCATAGCCCACGCCTCGCAACCATACAACATTGTTGGAACCACTATTCCCTCAAACATACCCATTTTTGCTTTCCGAGATAATGTTCTCGACTTCCACACATTCTTCAAGGCTCCCAAAATTTTCGCCCCCTCCCCCACCCTATGATCCACTTCCGCTTCCATGGTTCCATCCGCTGACAGATCCACTCCCAGATATCTAAAACACTTCACTTCCTCCAGTTTTTCTCCATTCAAACTCACCTCCCAATTGACTTGACCCTCACCCCTACTGTACCTAATAACCTTGCTCTTATTCACATTTACTCTCAACTTTCTTCTTCCACACACTTTACCAAACTCAGTCACCAGCTTCTGCAGTTTCTCACATGAATCAGCCACCAGCGCTGTATCATCAGCGAACAACAACTGACTCACTTCCCAAGCTCTCTCATCCCCAACAGACTTCATACTTGCCCCTCTTTCCAAAACTCTTGCATTTACCTCCCTAACAACCCCATCCATAAACAAATTAAACAACCATGGAGACATCACACACCCCTGCCGCAAACCTACATTCACTGAGAACCAATCACTTTCCTCTCTTCCTACACGTACACATGCCTTACATCCTCGATAAAAACTTTTCACTGCTTCTAACAACTTTCCTCCCACACCATATATTCTTAATACCTTCCACAGAGCATCTCTATCAACTCTATCATATGCCTTCTCCAGATCCATAATTGCTACATACAAATCCATTTGCTTTTCTAAGTATTTCTCACATACATTCTTCAAAGCAAACACCTGATCCACACATCCTCTACCACTTCTGAAACCACACTGCTCTTCCCCAATCTGATGCTCTGTACATGCCTTCACCCTCTCAATCAATACCCTCCCATACAACTTACCAGGAATACTCAACAAACTTATACCTCTGTAATTTGAGCACTCACTCTTATCCCCTTTGCCTTTGTACAATGGCACTATGCACGCATTCCGCCAATCCTCAGGCACCTCACCATGAGTCATACATACATTAAATAACCTTACCAACCAGTCAACAATACAGTCACCCCCTTTTTTAATAAATTCCACTGCAATACCATCCAAACCTGCCGCCTTGCCGGCTTTCATCTTCCGCAAAGCTTTCACTACCTCTTCTCTGTTTACCAAATCATTTTCCCTAACCCTCTCACTTTGCACACCACCTCGACCAAAACACCCTATATCTGCCACTCTATCATCAAACACATTCAACAAACCTTCAAAATACTCACTCCATCTCCTTCTCATATCACCACTTCTTGTTATCACCTCCCCACTTGCGCCCTTCACTGAAGTTCCCATTTGCTCCCTTGTCTTACGCACTTTATTTACCTCCTTCCAGAACATCTTTTTATTCTCCCTAAAAGTTAATGATACTCTCTCACCCCAACTCTCATTTGCCCTTTTTTTCACCTCTTGCACCTTTCTCTTGACCTCCTGTCTCTTTCTTTTATACATCTCCCACTCAATTGCATTTTTTCCCTGCAAAAATCGTCCAAATGCCTCTCTCTTCTCTTTCACTAATAATCTTACTTCTTCATCCCACCACTCACTACCCTTTCTAATCAACCCACCTCCCACTCTTCTCATGCCACAAGCATCTTTTGCACAATCCATCACTGATTCCCTAAATACATCCCATTCCTCCCCCACTCCCCTTACTTCCATTGTTCTCACCTTTTTCCATTCTGTACTCAGTCTCTCCTGGTACTTCCTCACACAGGTCTCCTTCTCAAGCTCACTTACTCTCACCACCCTCTTCACCCCAACATTCACTCTTCTTTTCTGAAAACCCATACAAATCTTCACCTTAGCCTCCACAAGATAATGATCAGACATCCCTCCAGTTGAACCTCTCAGCACATTAACATCCAAAAGTCTCTCTTTCGCGCGCCTGTCAATTAAGACGTAATCCAATAACGCTCTCTGGCCATCTCTCCTACTTACATAAGTATACTTATGTATATCTCGCTTTTTAAACCAGGTATTCCCAATCATCAGTCCTTTTTCAGCACATAAATCTACAAGCTCTTCACCATTTCCATTTACAACACTGAACACCCCATGTATACCAATTATTCCCTCAACTGCCACATTACTCACCTTTGCATTCAAATCACCCATCACTATGACCCGGTCTCGTGCATCAAAACCACTAACACACTCATTCAGCTGCTCCCAAAACACTTGCCTCTCTTGATCTTTCTTCTCATGCCCAGGTGCATATGCACCAATAATCACCCACCTCTCTCCATCAACTTTCAGTTTTACCCATATTAATCGAGAATTTACTTTCTTACACTCTATCACATACTCCCACAACTCCTGTTTCAGGAGTATTGCTACTCCTTCCCTTGCTCTTGTCCTCTCACTAACCCCTGACTTTACTCCCCAGACATTCCCAAACCACTCTTCCCCTTTACCCTTGAGCTTCGTTTCACTCAGAGCCAAAACATCCAGGTTCCTTTCCTCAAACATACTACCTATCTCTCCTTTTTTCACATCTTGGTTACATCCACACACATTTAGGCACCCCAATCTGAGCCTTCGAGGAGGATGAGCACTCCCCGCGTGACTCCTTCTTCTGTTTCCCATTTTAGAAAGTTAATACAAGGAGGGGAGGATTTCTGGCCCCCCGCTCCCGTCCCCTCTAGTCGCTTTCTACGACACGCGAGGAAATATATATATATATATATATATATATATGGATTGAATCAAGGCATGTGAAGCGTCTGGGGTAAACCATGGAAAGCTGTGTAGGTATGTATATTTGCTTGTGTGGACGTATGTATATACATGTGTAGGGGGGGGTTGGGCCATTTCTTTCGTCTGTTTCCTTGCGCTACCTCGCAAACGCGGGAGACAGCAACAAAGTATAATAATAATAAAAATATATATATATATATATATATATATATATATATATATATATATATATATATATATATATATATTAATTTGTTTATGGATGGGGTTGTTAGGGAGGTGAATGCAACAGTTTTGGAAAGAGGGGCAAGTATGAAGTCTGTTGTGGATGAGAGAGCTTGGGAAATGAGTCAGTTATTGTTTGCTGATGATACAGCGCTGGTTGCTGATTCATGTGAGAAACTGCAGAAGTTGGTGACTGAGTTTGGTAAAGTGTGTGAAAGAAGAAAGTTAAGAGTAAATGTGAATAAGAGCAAGGTTATTAGGTACAGTAGGGTTGAGGGTCAAGTCAATTGGGAGGTAAGTTTGAATGGAGAAAAACTGGAGGAAGTAAAGTGTTTTAGATATCTGGGAGTGGATCTGGCAGCGGATGGAACCATGGAAGCGGAAGTCGATCATAGGGTGGGGGAGGGGGCGAAAATCCTGGGAGCCTTGAAGAATGTGTGGAAGTCGAGAACATTATCTCAGAAAGCATAAATGGGTATGTTTGAAGGAATAGTGGTTCCAACAATGTTGTATGGTTGCGAGGCGTGGGCTATGGATAGAGTTGTGTGCAGGAGGGTGGATGTGCTGGAAATGAGATGTTTGAGGACAATGTGTGGTGTGAGGTGGTTTGATCGAGTAAGTAATGTAAGGGTAAGAGAGATGTGTGGAAATAAAAAGAGCGTGGTTGAGAGAGCAGAAGAGGGTGTTTTGAAATGGTTTGGGCACATGGAGAGAATGAGTGAGGAAAGATTGACCAAGAGGATATATGTGTGAGAGGTGGAGGGAACGAGGAGAAGTGGGAGACCAAATTGGAGGTGGAAAGATGGAGTGAAAAAGATTTTGAGTGATTGGGACTGAACATGCAGGAGGGTGAAAGGAGGGCAAGGAATAGAGTGAATTGGATCGATGTGGTATACCAGGGTTGACGTGCTGTCAGTGGATTGAATCAGGGCATATGAAGCGTCTGGGGTAAACCATGGAAAGCTGTGTAGGTATGTATATTTGCGTGTGTGGACGTGTATGTATATACATGTGTATGGGGGTGGGTTGGGCCATTTCTTTCGTCTGTTTCCTTGCGCTACCACGCAAACGCGCGAGACCGACAAAGCAAAAAAAAAAAATATATTTTATGGCGGATGACCAACTACCTACCCTCATGTATCCAAGATATGGTTGTACTTTGTGTAATGAAGACAATTGAGAAACATCATAAGCCAATATTCCTGTTTCATGATAAGAGAAGTGGACCAGGCAGTATGATACAGTGGTTAAATTGATGAAAACTACTATTGACTTTTGTGTAAATAACTTATACATTTCCCTTTTCCATAGCCAGAGGTTGAACCATTATGTGACATTCATTTTTAATTTCATTTCAAGCTAGAAGTTTCAGTTTTCTAAATTATTTCTTACATTTTTCATATGTAAATATATATGTATGTGTGTGTGTGTGTATGTGCGTATGTATGTGTGTATATATGTGTATGTATGTATGTATATATATATGTATTATCCCTGGGGATAGGGGTGAAAGAATACTTCCCACGCATTCCTCGCGTGTCGTAGAAGGCGACTAGAGGGGACGGGAGCGTGGGGCCAGAAATCCTCCCCTCCTTGTATTTTTAACTTTCTAAAACGGGAAACAGAAGAAGGAGTCACGCGGGAAGTGCTCATCCTCCTCGAAGGCTCAGACTAGGGTGTCTAAATGTGTGTGGATGTAACCAAGATGTGAAAAAAGGAGAGATAGGTAGTATGTTTGAGGAAAGGAACCTGGATGTTTTGGCTCTGAGTGAAACGAAGCTCAAGGGTAAAGGGGAAGAGTGGTTTGAGAATGTCTTGGGAGTAAAGTCAGGGGTTAGTGAGAGGACAAGAGCAAGGGAAGGAGTAGCAGTACTCCTGAAACGAGTTGTGGGAGTATGTGATAGAACGTAAGAAAGTAAATTCTCGATTAATATGGGTAAAACTGAAAGTTGATGGAGAGAGATGGGTGATTATTGGTGCATATGCACCTGGGCATGAGAAGAAAGATCATGAGAGGCAAGTGTTTTGGGAGCAGCTGAATGAGTGTGTTAGTGGTTTTGATGCACGAGACCGGGTTATAGTGATGGGTGATTTGAATGCAAAGGTGAGTAATGTGGCAGTTGAGGGAATAATTGGTATACATGGGGTGTTCAGTGTTGTAAATGGAAATGGTGAAGAGCTTGTAGATTTATGTGCTGAAAAAGGACTGGTGATTGGGAATTCCTGGTTTAAAAAGCAAGATATACATAAGCATACGTATGTAAGTAGGAGAGATGGCCAGAGAGCGTTATTGGATTACGTGTTAATTGACAGGCGCTCGAAAGAGAGACTTTTGGATGTTAATGTGCTGAGAGGTGCAACTGGAGGGATGTCTGATCATTATCTTGTGGAGGCTAAGGTGAAGATTTGTATGGGTTTTCAGAAAGAAGAGTGAATGTTGGGGTGAAGAGGGTGGTGAGAGTAAGTGAGCTTGGGAAGGAGACTTGTGTGAGGAAGTACCAGGAGAGACTGAGTGCAGAATGGAAAAAGGTGAGAACAATGGAAGTAAGGGGAGTGGGGGAGGAATGGGATGTATTTAGGGAATCAGTGATGGATTGCGCAAAAGATGCTTGTGGCATGAGAAGCGTGGAAGGTGGGTTGATTAGAAAGGGTAGTGAGTGGTGGGATGAAGAAGTAAGATTATTAGTGAAAGAGAAGAGAGAGGCATTTGGACGATTTTTGCAGGGAAAAAATGCAATTGAGTGGGAGATGTATAAAAGAAAGAGACAGGAGGTCAAGAGAAAGGTGCAAGAGGTGAAAAAGAGGGCAAATGAGAGTTGGGGTGAGAGAGTATCATTAAATTTTAGGGAGAATAAAAAGATGTTCTGGAAGGAGGTAAATAAAGTTCGTAAGACAAGGGAGCAAATGGGAACTTCAGTGAAGGGCGCAAATGGGGAGGTGATAACAAGTAGTGGTGATGTGAGAAGGAGATGGAGTGAGTATTTTGAAGGTTTGTTGAATGTGTTTGATGATAGAGTGGCAGATATAGGGTGTTTTGGTCGAGGTGGTGTGCAAAGTGAGAGGGTTACGGAAAATGATTTGGTAAACAGAGAAGAGGTAGTAAAAGCTTTGCAGAAGATGAAAGCCGACAAGGCAGCAGGTTTGGATGGTATTGCAGTACAATTTATTAAAAAAGGGGGTGACTGTATTGTTGACTGGTTGGTAAGGTTATTCAATGTATGTATGACTCATGGTGAGGTGCCTAAGGATTGGTGGAATGCGTGCATAGTGCCATTGTACAAAGGCAAAGGGGATAAGAGTGAGTGCTCAAATTACAGAGGTATAAGTTTGTTGAGTCTTCCTGGTAAATTATATGGGAGGGTATTGATTGAGAGGGTGAAGGCATGTACAGAGCATCAGATTGGGGAAGAGCAGTGTGGTTTCAGAAGTGTTAGAGGATGTGTGGATCAGGTGTTTGCTTTGAAGAATGTATATGAGAAATACTTAGAAAAGCAAATGGATTTGTATGTAGCATTTATGGATCTGGAGAAGGCATATGATAGAGTTGATAGAGATGCTCTGTGGAAGGTATTAAGAATATATGGTGTCGGTGGCAAGTTGTTAGAGGCAGTGAAAAGTTTTTATCAAGGATGTATGGCATGTGTACGTGTAGGAAGAGACGAAAGTGATTGGTTCTCAGTGAATGTAGGTTTGCTGCAGGGGTGTGTGATGTCTCCATGGTTGTTTAATTTGTTTATGGATGGGGTTGTTAGGGAGGTGAATGCAAGAGTTTTGGAAAGAGGGGCAAGTATGAAGTCTGTTGGGGATGAGAGAGCTTGGGAAGTGAGTCAGTTGTTGTTCGCTGATGATACAGCGCTGGTGGCTGATTCATGTGAGAAACTGCAGAAGCTGGTGACAGAGTTTGGTAAAGTGTGTGAAAGAAGAAAGTTAAGAGTAAATGTGAATAAGAGCAAGGTTATTAGGTACATTAGGGTTGAGGGTCAAGTCAATTGGGATGTAAGTTTAAATGGAGAAAAACTGGAGGAAGTAAAGTGTTTTAGATATCTGGGAGTGGAGTTGGCAGTGGATGGAACCATGGAAGTGGAAGTGAATCATAGGGTGGGGGAGGGGGTGAAAATCCTAGGAGCCTTGAAGAATGTGTGGAAGTCGAGAACATTATCTCGGAAAGCAAAAATTTGTATGGTTGAAGGAATAGTGGTTCCAACAATGTTGTATGGTTGCGAGGCGTGGGCTATGGATAGAGTTGTGCGCAGGATGGTGGATGTGCTGGAAATGAGATGTTTGAGGACAATGTGTGGTGTGAGGTGGTGTGATCGAATAAGTAATGTAAGGGTAAGAGAGATGTGTGGAAATAAAAAGAGCGTGGTTGAGAGAGCAGAAGAGGGTATTTTGAAATGGTTTGGGCACATGGAGAGAATGAGTGAGGAAAGATTGACCAAGAGGATATATGTGTCGGAGGTGGAGGGAATGAGGAGAAGTGGGAGACCAAATTGGAGGTGGAAAGATGGAGTGAAAAAGATTTTGTGTGATCGGGGCCTGAACATGCAGGAGGGTGAAAGGAGGGCAAGGAATAGAGTGAATTGGATCGATGTGGTATACCAGGGTTGACGTGTTGTCAATGGATTGAATCAGGGCATGTGAAGCGTCTGCGGTAAACCATGAAAAGTTGTGTGGGTCTTGGATGTGGAAAGGGAGCTGTGGTTTTGGGCATTATTGCTTGGCAGCTAGAGACTGAGTGTGAACGAATGGGGCCTTTGTTGTCTTTTCCTAGTGCTACCTCACACACATGAGAAGGGAGGGGGATGGTATTCCATGTGTGGCGAGATGGCGATGGGAGTGAATGGGGGCAGACAGTGTGAATTGTGTGCATGGGTATATATGTATGTGTCTGTGTATGTATATATATGTGTACATTGAGATGTATAGGTATGTATATTTGCGTGTGTGGACGTGTGTGTGTGTATACATTGTGTATGGGGGTGGGTTGGGCTATTTCTTTCATCTGTTTCCTTGCGCGTCCTCGCAAACGCGGGAGACAGCGACAAAGCAAAATAAATTAATATAAATAAAATATATATATATATATATATATATATATATATATATATATATATATATATATATATATATATATATATATATATATGAGTGAGTGGTGGGATGAAGAAGTAAGAGTATTAGTGAAAGAGAAGAGAGAGGCATTTGGACGATTTTTGCAGGGAAAAAATGCAATTGAGTGGGAGAAGTATAAAAGAAAGAGACAGGAGGTCAAGAGAAAGGTGCAAGAGGTGAAAAAAAGGGCAAATGAGAGTTGGGGTGAGAGACTATCAGTAAATTTTAGGGAAAATAAAAAGATGTTCTGGAAGGAGGTAAATAGGGTGCGTAAGACAAGGGAGCAAATGGGAACTTCAGTGAAGGGCGTAAATGGGGAGGTGATAACAAGTAGCGGTGATGTGAGAAGGAGATGGAATGAGTATTTTGAAGGTTTGTTGAATGTGTCTGATGACAGAGTGGCAGATATAGGGTGTTTTGGTCGAGGTGGTGTGCAAAGTGAGAGGGTTAGGGAAAATGATTTGGTAAACAGAGAAGAGGTAGTAAAAGCTTTGCGGAAGATGAAAGCCGGCAAGGCAGCAGGTTTGGATGGTATTGCAGTGGAATTTATTAAGAAAGGGGGTGACTGTATTGTTGACTGGTTGGTAAGGTTATTTAATGTATGTATGACTCATGGTGAGGTGCCTGAGGATTGGCGGAATGCGTGCATAGTGCCATTGTACAAAGGCAAAGGGGATAAGAGTGAGTGCTCAAATTACAGAGGTATAAGTTTGTTGAGTATTCCTGGTAAATTATATGGGAGGGTATTGATTGAGAGGGTGAAGGCATGTACAGAGCATCAGATTGGGGAAGAGCAGTGCGGTTTCAGAAGTGGTAGAGGATGTGTGGATCAGGTGTTTGCTTTGAAGAATGTATGTGAGAAATACTTAGAAAAGCAAATGGATTTGTATGTAGCATTTATGGATCTGGAGAAGGCATATGATAGAGTTGATAGAGATGCTCTGTGGAAGGTATTAAGAATATATGGTGTGGGAGGCAAGTTGTTAGAAGCAGTGAAAAGTTTTTATCGAGGATGTAAGGCATGTGTACGTGTAGGAAGAGAGGAAAGTGATTGGTTCTCAGTGAATGTAGGTTTGCGGCAGGGGTGTGTGATGTCTCCATGGTTGTTTAATTTGTTTATGGATGGGGTTGTAAGGGAGGTAAATGCAAGAGTCCTGGAAAGAGGGGCAAGTATGAAGTCTGTTGGGGATGAGAGAGCTTGGGAAGTGAGTCAGTTGTTGTTCGCTGATGATACAGCGCTGGTGGCTGATTCATGTGAGAAACTGCAGAAGCTGGTGACTGAGTTTGGTAAAGTGTGTGGAAGAAGAAAGTTGAGAGTAAATGTGAATAAGAGCAAGGTTATTAGGTACAGTAGGGGTGAGGGTCAAGTCAATTGGGAGGTGAGTTTGAATGGAGAAAAACTGGAGGAAGTGAAGTGTTTTAGATATCTGGGAGTGGATCTGTCAGCGGATGGAACCATGGAAGCGGAAGTGGATCATAGGGTGGGGGAGGGGGCGAAAATTTTGGGAGCCTTGAAAAATGTGTGGAAGTCGAGAACACTATCTCGGAAAGCAAAAATGGGTATGTTTGAGGGAATAGTGGTTCCAACAATGTTGTATGGTTGCGAGGCGTGGGCTATGGATAGAGATGTGCGCAGGAGGATGGATGTGCTGGAAATGAGATGTTTGAGGACAATGTGTGGTGTGAGGTGGTTTGATCGAGTAAGTAACGTAAGGGTAAGAGAGATGTGTGGAAATAAAAAGAGCGTGGTTGAGAGAGCAGAAGAGGGTGTTTTGAAATGGTTTGGGCACATGGAGAGAATGAGTGAGGAGAGATTGACCAAGAGGATATATGTGTCGGAGGTGGAGGGAACGAGGAGAAGAGGGAGACCAAATTGGAGGTGGAAAGATGGAGTGAAAAAGATTTTGTGTGATCGGGGCCTGAACATGCAGGAGGGTGAAAGGAGGGCAAGAAATAGAGTGAATTGGAGTCATGTGGTATACAGGGGTTGACGTGCTGTCAGTGGATTGAAGCAAGGCATGTGAAGCGTCTGAAGTAAACCATGGAAAGCTGTGTAGGTATGTATATTTGCGTGTGTGGACGTGTGTATGTACATGTGTATGGGGGGGGGGGCATTTCTTTCGTCTGTTTCCTTGCGCTACCTCGCAAACGCGGGAGACAGCGACAAAGTATAAAAAAAAAAAAAAAAAAAAAAAAAAAAAAAAAAAAAAAAATATATATATATATATATAACAAGTAGTGGTGATGTGAGGAGATGGAGTGAGTATTTTAAAGGTTTGTTGAATGTGTTTGATGATAGAGTGGCAGATATAGGGTGTTTTGGTCGAGGTGGTGTTCAAAGTGAGAGGGTTGGGGAAAATGATTTGGTAAACAGAGAAGAGGTAGTAAAAGCTTTGCAGAAGATGAAAGCCGACAAGGCAGCAGGTTTGGATGGTATTGCAGTACAATTTATTAAAAAAGGGGGTGACTGTATTGTTGACTGGTTGGTAAGGTTATTCAATGTATGTATGACTCATGGTGAGGTGCCTAAGGATTGGTGGAATGCGTGCATAGTGCCATTGTACAAAGGCAAAGGGGATAAGAGTGAGTGCTCAAATTACAGAGGTATAAGTTTGTTGAGTCTTCCTGGTAAATTATATGGGAGGGTATTGATTGAGAGGGTGAAGGCATGTACAGAGCATCAGATTGGGGAAGAGCAGTGTGGTTTCAGAAGTGTTAGAGGATGTGTGGATCAGGTGTTTGCTTTGAAGAATGTATATGAGAAATACTTAGAAAAGCAAATGGATTTGTATGTAGCATTTACGGATCTGGAGAAGGCATATGATAGAGTTGATAGAGATGCTCTATGGAAGGTATTAAGAATATATGGTGTCGGTGGCAAGTTGTTAGAGGCAGTGAAAAGTTTTTATCAAGGATGTATGGCATGTGTACGTGTAGGAAGAGACGAAAGTGATTGGTTCTCAGTGAATGTAGGTTTGCTGCAGGGGTGTGTGATGTCTCCATGGTTGTTTAATTTGTTTATGGATGGGGTTGTTAGGGAGGTGAATGCAAGAGTTTTGGAAAGAGGGGCAAGTATGAAGTCTGTTGGGGATGAGAGAGCTTGGGAAGTGAGTCAGTTGTTGTTCGCTGATGATACAGCGCTGGTGGCTGATTCATGTGAGAAACTGCAGAAGCTGGTGACAGAGTTTGGTAAAGTGTGTGAAAGAAGAAAGTTAAGAGTAAATGTGAATAAGAGCAAGGTTATTAGGTACATTAGGGTTGAGGGTCAAGTCAATTGGGATGTAAGTTTGAATGGAGAAAAACTGGAGGAAGTAAAGTGTTTTAGATATCTGGGAGTGGAGTTGGCAGTGGATGGAACCATGGAAGTGGAAGTGAATCATAGGGTGGGGGAGGGGGTGAAAATCCTGGGAGCCTTGAAGAATGTGTGGAAGTCGAGAACATTATCTCGGAAAGGAAAAATTTGTATGGTTGAAGGAATAGTGGTTCCAACAATGTTGTATGGTTGCGAGGCGTGGGCTATGGATAGAGTTGTGCGCAGCAGGGTGGATGTGCTGGAAATGAGATGTTTGAGGACAATGTGTGGTGTGAGGTGGTGTGATCGAATAAGTAATGTAAGGGTAAGAGAGATGTGTGGAAATAAAAAGAGCGTGGTTGAGAGAGCAGAAGAGGGTATTTTGAAATGGTTTGGGCACATGGAGAGAATGAGTGAGGAAAGATTGACCAAGAGGATATATGTGTCGGAGGTGGAGGGAACGAGGAGAAGTGGGAGACCAAATTGGAGGTGGAAAGATGGAGTGAAAAAGATTTTGTGTGATCGGGGCCTGAACATGCAGGAGGGTGAAAGGAGGGCAAGGAATAGAGTGAATTGGATCGATGTGGTAAACCAGGGTTGACGTGTTGTCAATGGATTGAATCAGGGCATGTGAAGCGTCTGCGGTAAACCATGAAAAGTTGTGTGGGTCTTGGATGTGGAAAGGGAGCTGTGGTTTTGGGCATTATTGCGTGGCAGCTAGAGACTGAGTGTGAACGAATGGGGCCTTTGTTGTCTTTTCCTAGTGCTACCTCACACACATGAGAAGGGAGGGGGATGGTATTCCATGTGTGGCGAGATGGCGATGGGAGTGAATGGGGGCAGACAGTGTGAATTGTGTGCATGGGTATATATGTATGTGTCTGTGTATGTATATATATGTGTACATTGAGATGTATAGGTATGTATATTTGCGTGTGTGGACGTGTGTGTGTGTATACATTGTGTATGGGGGTGGGTTGGGCTATTTCTTTCGTCTGTTTCCTTGCGCGTCCTCGCAAACGCGGGAGACAGCGACAAAGCAAAATAAATTAATATAAATAAAATATATATATATATATATATATATATATATATATATATATATATATATATATATATATATATATATATATAACAAGTAGTGGTGATGTGAGGAGATGGAGTGAGTATTTTAAAGGTTTGTTGAATGTGTTTGATGATAGAGTGGCAGATATAGGGTGTCTTGGTCGAGGTGGTGTGCAAAGTGAGAGGGTTGGGGAAAATGATTTGGTAAACAGAGAAGAGGTAGTAAAAGCTTTGCAGAAGATGAAAGCCGGCAAGGCAGCAGGTTTGGATGGTATTGCAGTGGAATTTATTAAAAAGGGGGGTGACTGTATTGTTGACTGGTTGGTAAGGTTATTTAATGTATGTATGACTCATGGTGAGGTACCTGAGGATTGGCAGAATGCGTGCATAGTGCCATTGTACAAAGGCAAAGGGGATAAGAGTGAGTGCTCAAATTACAGAGGTATAAGTTTGTTGAGTATTCCTGGTAAGTTGTATGGGAGGGTATTGATTGAGAGGGTGAAGGCATGTACAGAGCATCAGATTGGGGAAGAGCAGTGTGGTTTCAGAAGTGGTAGAGGATGTGTGGATCAGGTGTTTGCTCTGAAAAATCTATGTGAGAAATACTTAGAAAAGCAAATGGATTTGTATGTAGCATTTATGGATCTGGAGAAGGCATATGATAGAGTTGATAGAGATGCTCTGTGGAAGGTATTAAGAATATATGGTGTGGGTGGCAAGTTGTTAGAAGCAGTGAAAAGTTTTTATCGAGGATGTAAGGCATGTGTGCGTGTAGGAAGAGAGGAAAGTGATTGGTTCTCAGTGAATGTAGGTTTGTGGCAGAGGTGTGTGATGTCTCCATGGTTGTTTACTTTGTTTATGGATGGGGTTGTTAGGGAGGTGAATGCAAGAGTTTTGGAAAGAGGGGCAAGAATGAAGTCTGTTGTGAATGAGAGAGCTTGGGAAGTGAGTCAGTTGTTGTTCGCTGATGATACAGAGCTGGTGGCTGATTCATGTGAGAAACTGCAGAAGCTGGTGACTGAGTTTGGTAAAGTGTGTGAAAGAAGAAAGCTAAGAGTAAATGTGAATAAGAGCAAGGTAATTAGGTACATTAGGGTTGAGGGTCAAGTCAATTGGGAGGTGAGTTTGAATGGAGAAAAACTGGAGGAAGTAAAGTGTTTTAGATATCTGGGAGTGGAGTTGGCAGTGGATGGAACCATGGAGGCGGAAGTGAATCATAGGGTGGGGGAGAGGGCGAAAATCCTGGGAGCCTTGAAGAATGTATGGAAGTCGAGAACATTATCTCAGAAAGCAAAAATGGGTATGTTTGAAGGAATAGTGGTTCCAACAATGTTGTATGGTTGCGAGGCGTGGGCTATGGATAGAGTTGTGCGCAGGAGGGTGGATGTGCTGGAAATGAGATGTTTGAGGACAATGTGTGGTGTGAGGTGGTGTGATCGAGTAAGTAATGTAAGGGTAAGAGAGATGTGTGAAAATAAAAAGAGCGTGGTTGAGAGAGCAGAAGAGGGTGTTTTGAAATGGTTTGGGCACATGGAGAGAATGAGTGAGGAAAGATTGACCAAGAGGATATATGTGTCGGAGGTGGAGGGAACGAGGAGAAGTGGGAGACCAAATTGGAGGTGGAAAGATGGAGTGAAAAAGATTTTGTGTGATCGGGGCCTGAACATGCAGGAGGGTGAAAGGAGGGCAAGGAATAGAGTGAATTGGATCGATGTGGTATACCGGGGTTGACGTGATGTCAATGGATTGAATCAGGGCATGTGAAGCGTCTGCGGTAAACCATGAAAAGTTGTGTGGGTCTTGGATGTGGAAAGGGAGCTGTGGTTTTGGGCATTATTGCGTGGCAGCCAGAGACTGAGTGTGAACGAATGGGGCCTTTGTTGTCTTTTCCTAGTGCTACCTCAGACACATGAGGGGGGTGGGGGATGGTATTCCATGTGTGGCGAGGTGGCGATGGGAGTGAATGGTGGCAGACAGTGTGAATTGGTGCATGGGTATATATGTATGTGTCTGTGTATGTATATATATGTGTACATTGAGATATATAGGTATGTATATTTGCGTGTGTGGACGTGTGTGTGTGTATACATTGTGTATGGGGGTGGGTTGGGCCATTTCTTTCGTCTGTTTCCTTGCGCGTCCTCGCAAACGCGGGAGACAGCGACAAAGCAAAATAAATTAATATAAATAAAATATATATATATATATATATATATATATATATATATATATATATATATATATATATATATATATATATATATATATAACAAGTAGTGGTGATGTGAGGAGATGGAGTGAGTATTTTAAAGGTTTGTTGAATGTGTTTGATGATAGAGTGGCAGATATAGGGTGTCTTGGTCGAGGTGGTGTGCAAAGTGAGAGGGTTGGGGAAAATGATTTGGTAAACAGAGAAGAGGTAGTAAAAGCTTTGCAGAAGATGAAAGCCGGCAAGGCAGCAGGTTTGGATGGTATTGCAGTGGAATTTATTAAAAAGGGGGGTGACTGTATTGTTGACTGGTTGGTAAGGTTATTTAATGTATGTATGACTCATGGTGAGGTACCTGAGGATTGGCAGAATGCGTACATAGTGCCATTGTACAAAGGCAAAGGGGATAAGAGTGAGTGCTCAAATTACAGAGGTATAAGTTTGTTGAGTATTCCTGGTAAGTTGTATGGGAGGGTATTGATTGAGAGGGTGAAGGCATGTACAGAGCATCAGATTGGGGAAGAGCAGTGTGGTTTCAGAAGTGGTAGAGGATGTGTGGATCAGGTGTTTGCTCTGAAAAATCTATGTGAGAAATACTTAGAAAAGCAAATGGATTTGTATGTAGCATTTATGGATCTGGAGAAGGCATATGATAGAGTTGATAGAGATGCTCTATGGAAGGTATTAAGAATATATGGTGTGGGTGGCAAGTTGTTAGAAGCAGTGAAAAGTTTTTATCGAGGATGTAAGGCATGTGTGCGTGTAGGAAGAGAGGAAAGTGATTGGTTCTCAGTGAATGTAGGTTTGTGGCAGAGGTGTGTGATGTCTCCATGGTTGTTTACTTTGTTTATGGATGGGGTTGTTAGGGAGGTGAATGCAAGAGTTTTGGAAAGAGGGGCAAGAATGAAGTCTGTTGTGAATGAGAGAGCTTGGGAAGTGAGTCAGTTGTTGTTCGCTGATGATACAGAGCTGGTGGCTGATTCATGTGAGAAACTGCAGAAGCTGGTGACTGAGTTTGGTAAAGTGTGTGAAAGAAGAAAGCTAAGAGTAAATGTGAATAAGAGCAAGGTAATTAGGTACATTAGGGTTGAGGGTCAAGTCAATTGGGAGGTGAGTTTGAATGGAGAAAAACTGGAGGAAGTAAAGTGTTTTAGATATCTGGGAGTGGAGTTGGCAGTGGATGGAACCATGGAAGCGGAAGTGAATCATAGGGTGGGGGAGGGGGCGAAAATCCTGGGAGCCTTGAAGAATGTGTGGAAGTCGAGAACATTATCTCAGAAAGCAAAAATGGATATGTTTGAAGGAATAGTGGTTCCAACAATGTTGTATGGTTGCGATGCGTGGGCTATGGATAGAGTTGTGCGCAGGAGGGTGGATGTGCTGGAAATGAGATGTTTGAGGACAATGTGTGGTGTGAGGTGGTTTGATCGAGTAAGTAATGTAAGGGTAAGAGAGATGTGTGGAAATAAAAAGAGTGAAAAGATTGACCAAGAGGATATATGTGTGAGAGGTGGAGGGAACGAGGAGAAGTTTGAGACCAAATTGGAGGTGGAAAGATGGAGTGAAAAATATTTTGAGTGATCGGGGCCTGAACATGCAAGAGGGTGAAAGGCGGGCAAGGAATAGAGTGAATTGGATCGATATGGTATACCGGGGTTGACATGCTGTCAGTGGATTGAATCAGGGCATGTGAAGCGTCTGGGGTAAACCATGGAAAGCTGTGTGGGTCCTGGATGTGGAAAGGGAGCTGTGGTTTTGGGCATTATTGCATGAGAGCTAGAGACTGAGTGTGAACGAATGAGGCCTTTGTTTTTTCCTAGCGCGACCCCGTACACATGAGGGGGGAGGGGGATGGTATTCCATGTGTAGTGAGGTGGCGATGGGAATGAATAAAGGCAGACAATGTGAATTGTGTGCATGGGTATATATGTATGTGTCTGTGTGTGTATATATATGTGTACATTGAGATGTATAGGTATGTATATTTTTGTGTGTGGACGTGTGTGTATATACATGTGTATGGGGGTGGGTTGTGCCATTTCTTTCGTCTGTTTCCTTGCGCTACTTCGCAAACGTGGAAGACAGCGACAAAGCAAAATAAATATAAAAAAATAAATATAAAAATATATATATATATATATATATATATATATATATATATATATATATATATATATATATATATCCCTGGGGATAGGGGATTAAGAATACTTCCCACGTATTCCCTGCGTGTCGTAGAAGGCGACTAAAAGGGGAGGGAGCAGGGGGGCTGGAAATCCTCCCCTCTTGTTTTTTTGTTTTTTTTAATTTTCCAAAAGAAGGAACAGAGGGGGCCAGGTGAGGATATTCCAAAAAAGGCCCAGTCCTCTGTTCTTAACGCTACCTCGCTAACGCGGGAAATGGCAAATAGTTTAAAAGAAAGAAATATATATATATATATATATATATATATATATATATATATATATATGTAAGGCCTTTGTACAATGGCAAAGGCCTTACATATATATATATATATATATATATATATATATATATATATATATATATATATATATATATATTTCTTTCTTTTAAACTATTTGCCATTTCCCGCGTTAGCGAGGTAGCATTAAGAACAGAGGACTGGGCCTTTTTTGGAATATCCTCACCTGGCCCCCTCTGTTCCTTCTTTTGGAAAATTAAAAAAAAAAGAAAAAAAAAAAAAAACGAGAGGGGAGGATTTCCAGCCCCCCTGCTCCCTCCGCTTTTAGTCGCCTTCTACGACACGCAGGGAATACGTGGGAAGTATTCTTAATCCCCTATCCCCAGGGATATATATATATATATATATATATATATATATATATATATATATATATATATATATATATATATATATATATATATATAAGTGAGTGCTCAAATTATAGAGGTATAAGTCTGTTGAGTATTCCTGGTAAATTATATGGGAGGGTATTGATTGAGAGGGTGAATGCATGTACAGAGCATCAGATTGGGGAAGAGCAGTGTGGTTTCAGAAGTGGTAGAGGATGTGTGGATCAGGTGTTTGCTTTGAAGAATGTATGTGAGAAATACTTAGAAAAGCAAATGGATTTGTATGTAGCATTTATGGATCTGGAGAAGGCATATGATAGAGTTGATAGAGATGCTCTGTGGAAGGTATTAAGAATATATGGTGTGGGAGGAAAGTTGTTAGAAGCAGTGAAAAGTTTTTATCGAGGATGTAAGGCATGTGTACGTGTAGGAAGAGAGGAAAGTGATTGGTTCTCAGTGGATGTAGGTTTGCGGCAGGGGTGTGTGATGTCTCCATGGTTGTTTAATTTGTTTATGGATGGGGTTGTTAGGGATGTAAATGCAAGAGTTTTGGAAAGAGGGGCAAGTATGAAGTCTGTTGGGGATGAGAGAGCTTGGGAAGTGAGTCAGTTGTTGTTCGCTGATGATACAGCGCTGGTGGCTGATTCATGTGAGAAACTGCAGAAGCTGGTGACTGAGTTTGGTAAAGTTTGTGGAAGAAGAAAGTTAAGAGTAAATGTGAATAAGAGCAAGGTTATTAGGTACAGTAGGGTGGAGGGTCAAGTCAATTGGGAGGTGAGTTTGAATGGAGAAAAACTGGAGGAAGTGAAGTGTTTTAGATATCTGGGAGTGGATCTGGCAGCGGATGGAACCATGGAAGCGGAAGTGGATCATAGGGTGGGGGAGGGGGCGAAAATTCTGGGGGCCTTGAAGAATGTGTGGAAGTCGAGAACATTATCTCGGAAAGCAAAAATGGGTATGTTTGAAGGAATAGTGGTTCCAACAATGTTGTATGGTTGCGAGGTATGGGCTATGGATAGAGTTGTGCGCAGGAGGATGGATGTGCTGGAAATGAGATGTTTGAGGACAATGTGTGGTGTGAGGTGGTTTGATCGAGTGAGTAACGTAAGGGTAAGAGAGATGTGTGGAAATAAAAAGAGCGTGGTTGAGAGAGCAGAAGAGGGTGTTTTGAAGTGGTCTGGGCACATGGAGAGGATGAGTGAGGAAAGATTGACCAAGAGGATATATGTGTCGGAGGTGGAGGGAACAAGGAGAAGAGGGAGACCAAATTGGAGGTGGATAGATGGAGTGAAAAAGATTTTGTGTGATCGGGGCCTGAACATGCAGGAGGGTGAAAGGAGGGCAAGGAATAGAGTGAATTGGATCGATGTGGTATACCGGGGTTGACGTGCTGTCAGTGGATTGAATCAAGGCATGTGAAGCGTCTGGGGTAAACCATGGAAAGCTGTGTAGGTATGTATATTTGCGTGTGTGGACGTATGTATATACATGTGTATGGGGGGGGTTGGGGTTGGGCCATTTCTTTCGTCTGTTTCCTTGCGCTACCTCGCAAACGCGGGAGACAGCGACAAAGTATAAAAAAAAAAAAAAAAAAATGTAAGGCATGTGTACGTGTAGGAAGAGAGGAAAGTGATTGGTTCTCAGTGAATGTAGGTTTGCGGCAGGGGTGTGTGATGTCTCCATGGTTGTTTAATTTGTTTATGGATGGGGTTGTTAGGGAGGTAAATGCAAGAGTTTTGGAAAGAGGGGCAAGTATGAAGTCTGTTGGGGATGAGAGAGCTTGGGAAGTGAGTCAGTTGTTGTTCGCTGATGATACAGCGCTGGTGGCTGATTCATGTGAGAAACTGCAGAAGCTGGTGACTGAGTTTGGTAAAGTTTGTGGAAGAAGAAAGTTAAGAGTAAATGTGAATAAGAGCAAGGTTATTAGGTACAGTAGGGTTGAGGGTCAAGTCAATTGGGAGGTGAGTTTGAATGGAGAAAAACTGGAGGAAGTGAAGTGTTTTAGATATCTGGGAGTGGATCTGGCAGCGGATGGAACCATGGAAGCGGAAGTCGATCATAGGGTGGGGGAGGGGGCGAAAATTCTGGGGGCCTTGAAGAATGTGTGGAAGTCGAGAACATTATCTCGGAAAGCAAAAATGGGTATGTTTGAAGGAATAGTGGTTCCAACAATGTTGTATGGTTGCGAGGCGTGGGCTATGGATAGAGTTGTGCGCAGGAGGATGGATGTGCTGGAAATGAGATGTTTGAGGACAATGTGTGGTGTGAGGTGGTTTGATCGAGTGAGTAACGTAAGGGTAAGAGAGATGTGTGGAAATAAAAAGAGCGTGGTTGAGAGAGCAGAAGAGGGTGTTTTGAAGTGGTTTGGGCACATGGAGAGGATGAGTGAGGAAAGATTGACCAAGAGGATATATGTGTCGGAGGTGGAGGGAGCAAGGAGAAGAGGGAGACCAAATTGGAGGTGGAAAGATGGAGTGAAAAAGATTTTGTGTGATCGGGACCTGAACATGCAGGAGGGTGAAAGGAGGGCAAGGAATAGAGTGAATTGGAGCGATGTGGTATACCGGGGTTGACGTGCTGTCAGTGGATTGAATCAAGGCATGTGAAGCGTCTGGGGTAAACCATGGAAAGCTGTGTAGGTATGTATACTTGCGTGTGTGGACGTATGTATATACATGTGTATGGGGGGGGGGTTGGGCCATTTCTTTCGTCTGTTTCCTTGCGCTACCTCGCAAACGCGGGAGACAGCGACAAAGTATAAAAAAAAAAAAAATATATATATATCCCATAAATGCACCTACTCATAACTTTGAAGATATATACATATGCATACACAGACACATATATATACATGTACATATTCATACTTGCTTGCCTTCATCCATTCTTGGTACTACCCCACCCCACAGGAAACAAAACAGCATCACTATTCCCTGCTTCAGCAAGGTAGCACCAGGAAACCAGACAAAAAAGGCCACAAGCATTTGCACTCAGCTGCCATGTGTAATGCACCAAGATCATAGCTCCCTATTTAGTGAAAACTTAATATACAATGTTGTGATGGAGACTTAAGATGTTATTGGAGAGGGATGGGATGGATTAAGGGTTACCAAGCAAGAGAAGGAAAGGCAGGAGGGTTTTCTGCATTATCTGATTCAGTTGGTCTTTCATTTGGAGGTGGAAAGAAGTTTACTGAGGCCTTTTGAAAAAAAATTTCCACCTTTTGCCGTTTGGCATGCACCTTTGTTTTTCTAGTTAGTGCCCATATCAATATGAATCATCTGTAAGCCTCCAGGAGAATATGAGGCATTCACAGTTGGAATCCATATTATTAATGAAGGGCATAGCATTTTGTAGGTAGTTGAACACTTTTTACCCCCTTGGTTGTAATGTGGCATGGGTTAGGCAATGTTTCTGCCTTTTTCCTCTTTGAGTTTTTGTACCTGAAGCTGCATGAGTTCCTCTTGGGTCACATCCTCAGAATATGACTCCCGTAACTCATTCACATCTTCCAAAGTCTTCACACCCAACATTGCTGACAAAAGTCACAGTTTTTGCTTGATCAGAGGAATTGTTCCTTTATGCCCAAAACTTAAGAAACCATGAACACAATCAGGTCATACCTTACATCAAACACTTTTCATTGTCATGGGTTGGAATTCCTCCCACAACATAGTGATGTTGTCCTCAGCATTTATGATGGTGTAATTCTTTCACCATTCCCAGATCAAAGGTTTGCTGAACCACCTGTACCATCAAGGAGTTAACACAATGTTCCTTTCAGGTAGTGTTCTTAGAAGATGGCTGTCAAGGATTTCAGCTATGAAATTGTATTTTTAGGGAGGTACTTTACCTTAACACTTGGAAGCATCTCAGTCAGATGCTCACAGTGGCTTGGGGTATTGTCAGAAACAAACATTTCTTTTTTTGGCTAATTTTTTTGTGGCATAGTAATGCTGTACAGCTTGACAGAAAGAGTCAATGAACCAAGCCTTCTGGTTAGAATGGCAAATCACAGGTATTGCAAACTTTGCCTTAGCCATTCGTAGGTGTGGGAGTCTCTGAATGAAAAACCAGTAAGGGCAGAAGCTTACAATCTCTCTTAAAGTTCTTTCTCAGTAGAAGCATCAACCAGTCTTTGGCTGCCTTGAATCCGGAGTAGTCTTTTATTCCTTGCTACTGCATGTCCTGAGTAACTTTTTTTTCTTCTATTAATCCAGTCTCATCCACATTTAAGGCTTGTAGGGGTTTGTAAGCTCCTTTTTCAATAATGTTCTTCAACAGCTCAGGGCACCATTCTACCACTTCTGTATAAGCATGGGCAGCTCTCCCAGCCATTTAGATATTATGCTTGTTGTGGCATTTTTTGAACCTTTCATGCTACATACTTATTAGAAAAATTTCCTTTTGAGTTGTTTTGCTTGATGCACTCATGAGATCATGAGTTGGCCTTATGGACAATCGTAGTTATCAGCTTTTCAGATCTGTCTAGAGAGTAAGATTTTCCATCTTTCCTTCTCCATATCTCCCTTAAACAATTAACGGAGTGCCAGACAAAGTACTGGATCTTTTTCTCTATTTTTCATAATACTGGAGACAGTTGAGTGAACGAGATTCATGGTCTCGGCTATAGCTGTGAGTTTCTCAGCAGCGCTAGACCTCCTGAACACCCCTGATTTCACCTGAGGTAATAGCCTTGCATCCTGTACTCCTTTGAGTACCTTTAGTATCCTTGGCAGACATATTGGAGTTGCTGCACATATTTAGGAGGTAGGAAGTAATAGTTAGTATCACTAGAGAAAGTGCTCACTGAAACATGGCTTTGTGTACAAGCTGAGTGCCAGTGTGTGGAATTTGAATCAAAATATGTTGTTGTGTGTGAGAAAATGTATATCTTGAAATATTTTGTTGTTGCTAAATATTTTAGATATTGATCAGTAAATGCCTTGAATTGTAACAAGCTGATTACTTATTTCTGAGGCATTTGATATCATTAAGTATTACTCTGTTCTAGCTTCTCCATTAGTGCCCTGAATGGCTGAGTGGAAGGCTTCATTTTCCTGGGTTACATCATATTATTGGAACTTGTACTTTAAGTAACTTTGCATTGTCAGATATTGCAGCTAACCAATCTTAGGCTAAATTAGGACACTGATCACAAGTAAACACTCACACTTTGCCTGGTTTATAACATAACTTGTCTCCAGTTGTATTACAGTGAGGGCAGTAAGGTGAAATATCACAGTAAGAAACCTCATGTTATCACAGAAAAGCATTGAATGATGAAAGCATTGTGGCGACTGTGCCTTACATTATGATTTGATAAGATTTGTTTTTGGTTTAATCACCAAAAATATGAAGCAGGTGCTATAGACCACCAGTAAGAATGGTAATTAGTGAAAATGTTGAGGGTTTCCTTATGAAGTATACTCTAAGGGAAAGTGGGATTAATCTTGGCTTTTCTAACTTTTAAAGCAGTTTGTTTTTAAGAGAATTCTTTCATTGAGATTGCAGTCCCTGGCTATTTACACTTCATGAGATGTTAGAGACTCATCAACATTCCTCTGAGATTTGATAAGATTTGTTTTTGGTTTAATCACCAAAAATATGAAGCAGGTGCTATAGACCACCAGTAAGAATGGTAATTAGTGAAAATGTTGAGGGTTTCCTTATGAAGTATACTCTAAGGGAAAGTGGGATTAGGCAAGGATAGAAAAGGGATATCAAGAAAACACTGACAGAAAAAGGGAAACAGTATTACATGAGATGTTAGAGACTCATCAACATTCCTCTGAGATTTGATAAGATTTGTTTTTGGTTTAATCACCAAAAATATGAAGCAGGTGCTATAGACCACCAGTAAGAATGGTAATTAGTGAAAATGTTGAGGGTTTCCTTATGAAGTATACTCTAAGGGAAAGTGGGATTAATCTTGGCTTTTCTTACTTTTAAAGCAGTTTGTTTTTAAGAGAATTCTTTCATTGAGATTGCAGTCCCTGGCTATTTGCACTTCATGAGATGTTAGAGACTCATCAACATTCCTCTGAGATTTGATAAGATTTGTTTTTGGTTTAATCACCAAAAATATGAAGCAGGTGCTATAGACCACCAGTAAGAATGGTAATTAGTGAAAATGTTGAGGGTTTCCTTATGAGGTATACTCTAAGGGAAAGTGGGATTAATCTTGGCTTTTCTAACTTTTAAAGCAGTTTGTTTTTAAGAGAATTCTTTCATTGAGATTGCAGTCCCTGGCTATTTACACTTCATGAGATGTTAGAGACTCATCAACATTCCTCTGAGATTTGATAAGATTTGTTTTTGGTTTAATCACCAAAAATATGAAGCAGGTGCTATAGACCACCAGTAAGAATGGTAATTAGTGAAAATGTTGAGGGTTTCCTTATGAGGTATACTCTAAGGGAAAGTGGGATTAGGCAAGGATAGAAAAGGGATATCAAGAAAACACTGACAGAAAAAGGGAAACAGTATTACATGAGATGTTAGAGACTCATCAACATTCCTCTGAGATTTGATAAGATTTGTTTTTGGTTTAATCACCAAAAATATGAAGCAGGTGCTATAGACCACCAGTAAGAATGGTAATTAGTGAAAATGTTGAGGGTTTCCTTATGAGGTATACTCTAAGGGAAAGTGGGATTAATCTTGGCTTTTCTAACTTTTAAAGCAGTTTGTTTTTAAGAGAATTCTTTCATTGAGATTGCAGTCCCTGGCTATTTGCACTTCATGAGATGTTAGAGACTCATCAACATTCCTCTGAGATTTGATAAAATTTGTTTTTGGTTTAATCACCAAAAATATGAAGCAGGTGCTATAGACCACCAGTAAGAATGGTAATTAGTGAAAATGTTGAGGGTTTCCTTATGAGGTATACTCTAAGGGAAAGTGGGATTAATCTTGGCTTTTCTAACTTTTAAAGCAGTTTGTTTTTAAGAGAATTCTTTCATTGAGATTGCAGTCCCTGGCTATTTGCACTTCATGAGATGTTAGAGACTCATCAACATTCCTCTGAGATTTGATAAGATTTGTTTTTGGTTTAATCACCAAAAATATGAAGCAGGTGCTATAGACCACCAGTAAGAATGGTAATTAGTGAAAATGTTGAGGGTTTCCTTATGAAGTATACTCTAAGGGAAAGTGGGATTAGGCAAGGATAGAAAAGGGATATCAAGAAAACACTGACAGAAAAAGGGAAACAGTATTACATGAGATGTTAGAGACTCATCAACATTCCTCTGAGATTTGATAAAATTTGTTTTTGGTTTAATCACCAAAAATATGAAGCAGGTGCTATAGACCACCAGTAAGAATGGTAATTAGTGAAAATGTTGAGGGTTTCCTTATGAAGTATACTCTAAGGGAAAGTGGGATTAATCTTGGCTTTTCTTACTTTTAAAGCAGTTTGTTTTTAAGAGAATTCTTTCATTGAGATTGCAGTCCCTGGCTATTTACACTTCATGAGATGTTAGAGACTCATCAACATTCCTCTGAGATTTGATAAGATTTGTTTTTGGTTTAATCACCAAAAATATGAAGCAGGTGCTATAGACCACCAGTAAGAATGGTAATTAGTGAAAATGTTGAGGGTTTCCTTATGAAGTATACTCTAAGGGAAAGTGGGATTAATCTTGGCTTTTCTTACTTTTAAAGCAGTTTGTTTTTAAGAGAATTCTTTCATTGAGATTGCAGTCCCTGGCTATTTACACTTCATGAGATGTTAGAGACTCATCAACATTCCTCTGAGATTTGATAAGATTTGTTTTTGGTTTAATCACCAAAAATATGAAGCAGGTGCTATAGACCACCAGTAAGAATGGTAATTAGTGAAAATGTTGAGGGTTTCCTTATGAAGTATACTCTAAGGGAAAGTGGGATTAGGCAAGGATAGAAAAGGGATATCAAGAAAACACTGACAGAAAAAGGGAAACAGTATTACATGAGATGTTAGAGACTCATCAACATTCCTCTGAGATTTGATAAGATTTGTTTTTGGTTTAATCACCAAAAATATGAAGCAGGTGCTATAGACCACCAGTAAGAATGGTAATTAGTGAAAATGTTGAGGGTTTCCTTATGAAGTATACTCTAAGGGAAAGTGGGATTAGGCAAGGATAGAAAAGGGATATCAAGAAAACACTGACAGAAAAAGGGAAACAGTATTACATGAGATGTTAGAGACTCATCAACATTCCTCTGAGATTTGATAAGATTTGTTTTTGGTTTAATCACCAAAAATATGAAGCAGGTGCTATAGACCACCAGTAAGAATGGTAATTAGTGAAAATGTTGAGGGTTTCCTTATGAAGTATACTCTAAGGGAAAGTGGGATTAATCTTGGCTTTTCTAACTTTTAAAGCAGTTTGTTTTTAAGAGAATTCTTTCATTGAGATTGCAGTCCCTGGCTATTTGCACTTCATGAGATGTTAGAGACTCACCAACATTCCTCTGAGATTTGATAAAATTTGTTTTTGGTTTAATTACCAAAAATATGAAGCAGGTGCTATAGACCACCAGTAAGAATGGTAATTAGTGAAAATGTTGAGGGTTTCTTATGAAGTATACTCTAAGGGAAAGTGGGATTAATCTTGGCTTTTCTTACTTTTAAAGCAGTTTGTTTTTAAGAGAATTCTTTCATTGAGATTGCAGTCCCTGGCTATTTACACTTCATGAGATGTTAGAGACTCATCAACATTCCTCTGAGATTTGATAAGATTTGTTTTTGGTTTAATCACCAAAAATATGAAGCAGGTGCTATAGACCACCAGTAAGAATGGTAATTAGTGAAAATGTTGAGGGTTTCCTTATGAGGTATACTCTAAGGGAAAGTGGGATTAGGCAAGGATAGAAAAGGGATATCAAGAAAACACTGACAGAAAAAGGGAAACAGTATTACATGAGATGTTGAAGGTAATTGAGAAATGTTTGTTGGCAAGTGGCATGTTGTGTAAATGTGACCAAAGAAAATAACCAAAAATGGAAGATGGAACACTTTTACTGCTTCCCTGGACAACCAAACCTGAATAGTTTGTTGCTGATATTTTTGGTGGTTTAGATAACTAAATATGTATGGCCTTATTTAAAAGTGAAACATTTCTAGAAATAGAGAGAACTAATAAAAGCACCACTTAACCTTTTTTTCCCCCCAGATAATCAAGTTGTGTTATAGATTTTGATGTTATAGTCAGAATATACCAACAATAATGGTATTTGTTGCTTACTGCCACATTACAAAGAATGTTTGCTGGAAGTGGTTGATGGTAGCTGTAACTGTCTCATGTTTGCTCTGTGTATTTGTATTGAAGTGGACGTGTGCACACATACACACACACAAAAAAAAATAGTTGAGAACAAGAGACCATAAAAATTTTGTATTTTCAAACAGCATGGAAAATAAGGGATTGTATAATTGGGCTGCAAGGTTGAGTTAGATGAGGTTTTAATTGGTTATGTTGGTTGCCTCAATCTTCAAAGCTCTTTTCACTATCATCATATCTGGTATCTTAGCATAAAACAAATGTACCTGGTCATTGCATCCCCAGTCTCATTTTACTCTAAATGCAATATGATATAGTAAAATGAAATTAATTGTATTTTTAAAGGGATTGAGGTGATGCCCCTAAACTACACAATTACCTTTTAGTTAATTGTTTGAACACTCCATGTACAAATTATAGGTAATGATGAAGAAATTTGTGTGTGCTTTGCTGACATCAGTATAGTTTATTGAACATGATCATATACTTCTTGATTGTAGAATGGAAGTCTTTAGTTGAATGACTTCAGGTAAACAAGTTTGTATGACTCATGATCATGCTGTTCCAAGAGTCAAAAGTAATGTTTATCATTGAAAACCTTTGTCTTCATTATTGGACTGAATTTAAATGATGAGTACCAGTAAATTTTGTCATGCCACTATTGTTACTGAGGTGTTGAACTTCTTTTAGATTCATTAATAACTTTATGTATTCAATCACCTTAACTTTTTTCATACAGACATTGGAAAAAAGCATCCCTCCGGGTTGGGGGGAAATTAGCAAGATTTGCATATTAGAGAAATAGAAATACCTTGAGATATCCAAACTCAGAATCTTGTACACATTCAGTCCCTTGGGGAATGCAAAGTATTTAAATCCTGGTATGCTGTTGTCATTCATACAAGAAGCATGTATTCAACAACCTATTCCTTCATAACCTGATCTCACTTTCTTTCCCTGTACTTTGAAGTTGGATGAAAGGTCCTCAGATATCATACCCATATCGCTATTTTCCTTATCTCCTGGTATGTATAGATCTTATATTTGAATGTCATCATCTTTGGAATTCTCAAAATATTGTGCATGTACTTGGCCATAGCCACATTTGTTGCTTTGGAGTGCCTTTATGGCCTCTAGCTGCCATAGGTATCTTTAGGTGACTGTGTGCCCAGGGGATTTTCCATAGTCTGATTAGAGTTGTGGATGACCTGTAGCAAGTTTGGATGCTTCCAGAGCATGGACCGATGTAGATTTCGATGGAAAAGTTGGAAATGCAAGTTCAAATTCCTTGTGTTTTCCCGGTAGTATATCTATTTATTTGTTTATGTGTTTATAACCGCATGTCTCATAAAGACACAAGTCACACTCTCTTGTCAGATGTCGAGACATTACCCATCACTGCGACACTGCAAACACTATTTCACAACATATCCCATAATGCATCATTTCTATGATGCAAGTACCATGAAGTAGACACTGAGCTCTGATTAGTATGATGTGGCTACCATAAAGAATACACTAAGCACTTAATGATCAATTTCCCTACTTTCTGTGCACTCACAGCACTTTGACTTATGTTCATGACAAATGGATGTGGCCATCTTCCTGAGTGCTGCAGGAGCCTCCTAAGGATAGAAGGGACTTCTCGAGCATGTGAAGCATCTGGGGTAAACCTTGGAAAGGTCTGTGGGGCCTGGACATGGATTAGGGAGCTGTGGTTTCGGTGCATTACACATGACAGCTAGAGACTGAGTGTGAATGAATGTGGCCTTTTTTTTTTTTTGTCTGTTTTCCTGGTGCCACCTCATTGAAACAGAGGGTAGTGATGCTGTTTCCTGTTGGGTGGGGTAGTGACAGGAATGGATAAAGGCAAGCAAGTATGAATATTTACATTTATATACATGTATATGTCTGGGTCTTTGTATGTATATGTATGTATAGGTTGATATGTATATGTGTGTATATTGGGAATACCTGGTTTAAAAAGCGAGATATACATAAGTATACTTATGTAAGTAGGAGAGATGGCCAGAGAGCGTTATTGGATTACGTGTTAATTGACAGGCGTGCGAAAGAGAGACTTTTGGATGTTAATGTGCTGAGAGGTGCAACTGGAGGGATGTCTGATCATTATCTTGTGGAGGCTAAGGTGAAGATTTGTATGGGTTTTCAGAAAAGAAGAGTGAATGTTGGGGTGAAGAGGGTGGTGAGAGTAAGTGAGCTTGGGAAGGAGACCTGTGTGAGGAAGTACCAGGAGAGACTGAGTACAGAATGGAAAAAGGTGAGAACAATGGAAGTAAGGGGAGTGGGGGAGGAATGGGATGTATTTAGGGAATCAGTGATGGATTGCGCAAAAGATGCTTGTGGCATGAGAAGAGTGGGAGGTGGGTTGATTAGAAAGGGTAGTGAGTGGTGGGATGAAGAAGTAAGAGTATTAGTGAAAGAGAAGAGAGAGGCATTTGGACGATTTTTGCAGGGAAAAAATGCAATTGAGTGGGAGATGTATAAAAGAAAGAGACAGGAGGTCAAGAGAAAGGTGCAAGAGGTGAAAAAAAGGGCAGATGAGAGTTGGGGTGAGAGAGTATCATTAAATTTTAGGGAGAATAAAAAGATGTTCTGGAAGGAGGTAAATAAAGTGCGTAAGACAAGGGAGCAAATGGGAACTTCAGTGAAGGGCGCAAATGGGGAGGTGATAACAAGTAGTGGTGATGTGAGAAGGAGATGGAGTGAGTATTTTGAAGGTTTGTTGAATGTGTTTGATGATAGAGTGGCAGATATAGGGTGTTTTGGTCGAGGTGGTGTGCAAAGTGAGAGGGTTAGGGAAAATGATTTGGTAAACAGAGAAGAGGTAGTGAAAGCTTTGCGGAAGATGAAAGCCGGCAAGGCAGCAGGTTTGGATGGTATTGCAGTGGAATTTATTAAAAAAGGGGGTGACTGTATTGTTGACTGGTTGGTAAGGTTATTTAATGTATGTATGACTCATGGTGAGGTGCCTGAGGATTGGCGGAATGCGTGCATAGTGCCATTGTACAAAGGCAAAGGGGATAAGAGTGAGTGCTCAAATTACAGAGGTATAAGTTTGTTGAGTATTCCTGGTAAATTATATGGGAGGGTATTGATTGAGAGGGTGAAGGCATGTACAGAGCATCAGATTGGGGAAGAGCAGTGTGGTTTCAGAAGTGGTAGAGGATGTGTGGATCAGGTGTTTGCTTTGAAGAATGTATGTGAGAAATACTTAGAAAAGCAAATGGATTTGTATGTAGCTTTTATGGATCTGGAGAAGGCATATGATAGAGTTGATAGAGATGCTCTGTGGAAGGTATTAAGAATATATGGTGTGGGAGGAAAGTTGTTAGAAGCAGTGAAAAGTTTTTATTGAGGATGTAAGGCATGTGTACGTGTAGGAAGAGAGGAAAGTGATTGGTTCTCAGTGAATGTAGGTTTGCGGCAGGGGTATGTGATGTCTCCATGGTTTAATTTGTTTATGGATGGGGTTGTTAGGGAGGTAAATGCAAGAGTTTTGGAAAGAGGGGCAAGTATGAAGTCTGTTGGGGATGAGAGAGCTTGGGAAGTGAGTCAGTTGTTGTTCGCTGATGATACAGCGCTGGTGGCTGATTCATGTGAGAAACTGCAGAAGCTGGTGACTGAGTTTGGTAAAGTGTGTGGAAGAAGAAAGTTAAGAGTAAATGTAAATAAGAGCAAGGTTATTAGGTACAGTAGGGTTGAGGGTCAAGTCAATTGGGAGGTGAGTTTGAATGGAGAAAAACTGGAGGAAGTGAAGTGTTTTAGATATCTGAGAGTGGATCTGGCAGCGGATGGAACCATGGAAGCGGAAGTGGATCATTGGGTGGGGGAGGGGGCGAAAATTCTGGGGGCCTTGAAGAATGTGTGGAAGTCGAGAACATTATCTCGGAAAGCAAAAATGGGTATGTTTGAAGGAATAGTGGTTCCAACAATGTTGTATGGTTGCGAGGCGTGGGCTATGGATAGAGTTGTGCGCAGGAGGATGGCTGTGCTGGAAATGAGATGTTTGAGGACAATGTGTGGTGTGAGGTGGTTTGATCGAGTGAGTAACGTAAGGGTAAGAGAGATGTGTGGAAATAAAAAGAGCGTGGTTGAGAGAGCAGAAGAGGGTGTTTTGAAGTGGTTTGGGCACATGGAGAGAATGAGTGAGGAAAGATTGACCAAGAGGATATATGTGTCGGAGGTGGAGGGAACGAGGAGAAGAGGGAGACCAAATTGGAGGTGGAAAGATGGAGTGAAAAAGATTTTGTGTGATCGGGGCCTGAACATGCATGAGGGTGAAAGGAGGGCAAGGAATAGAGTGAATTGGAGCGATGTGGTATACCGGGGTTGACGTGCTGTCAGTGGATTGAATCAAGGCATGTGAAACATCTGGGTAAACCATGGAAAGCTGTGTAGGTATGTATATTTGCGTGTGTGGACGTATGTATACACATGTGTATGGGGGGGGGTTGGGCCATTTCTTTCGTCTGTTTCCTTGCGCTACCTCGCAAACGCGGGAGACAGCGACAAAGTATAATAATAAAATAGCAAATAATGGGCATTTATGTATATATATGTGTATATGAGTGGATGGGCCATTCTTCATCTGTTTCCTGGGGTTATCTCACTGATGTGGGAAACAGCAATTATTTATAATAGATATATAAATGAATATTAATGGAGAAGGGTGAGAGGCATGCAAGGAATAGATTGTATTGGAACAGTGTGGTATACCAGGGTCGATGTGCTGTCATTGGACTGAACCAGTGCCTATGAAACATCTGGGGTAAACCATGGAAAGGTCTGTGGGGCCTGGATGTGGATTGGGAGCTGTGGTTTTGGTGCATTACACATGACAGCAATTATGTATAATAAATATATAAATGAATATATATGGAGAAGGGTGACAGGCATGTAAGGAATAGATTGTATTAGAATGATGTGGTATACCAGGGTTGATGTACTGTCATTGGACTGAACCAGTGCCTATGAAACATCAGGGGTAAACCATGGAAAGGTCTATGGGGCCTCGCTAACACGGAGATGGTGATCAAGTATAATAAAAGAAAATATATTTTCATTTTTTTATTATACTTAGTTGCTGTCTCCCGCTTTAGCGAAGTAGCTCAAGGAAACAGACGAAAGAATAGCCCAACCCACCCACATACACACGTATGTGCATATACGCCCACACATGCACATAGGCATACCTATACATTTCAACATATACATACATATACATACACAGACATATACATATATACACATGTACATATTTATACTTGCTGCCTTCAGCCATTCAACCCCCCCCGCACGCACGCGTGCGAGAGATAATGCTGGGAAAAGACAACAAAGGCCACATTCGTTCACACTCACTCTCTACCTGTCATGTGTAATGCACCAAAACCATGGCTCCCTTTCCACGTCCAGGCCCCACAAAACTTTCCATGATTTACCCCAGATGCTTCACATGCCCTGGTTCAATCCATTGACAGCACGTTGACCCCGGTATACCACATCGTTCCAATTCACTCTATTCCTTGCCTGCCTTTCGCCCTCCTGTATGTTCAGGCCCCGATCACTCAAAATCTTTTTCACTCCATCCTTCCACCTCCAATTTGGTCTCCCACTTCTCCTCATTCCCTCCACCTCTGACACACATATGATATAATATATACATATTTATATTTATTATAATTTGTTGCTGTCTCCCTTGTTAGCGAGGTAGCACAAGGAAACAGACGAAAGAATGGCTCAACTCACCCACATACTCATGTATATACATACACATCCACACATGCACATATACATACCTATACATTTCAATGTATACATATATATATACATACACAAACCTATACATATATACGCATGTACATAATTCATACTTGCTGCCTTTATTCATTCCCGTCGCCACAATGCCACACATGCAGTGACACCCCCCTCCCCATGCACGTGCGCGAGGTAGCGTTAGGAAAAGACTACAAAGGTCACACTCGCTCACACTCAGCCTCTAGCTGTCATGCATAATGCTCCAAAACCACAGCTCTTTTTCCACATCTAGGCCCCACAAAACTTTCCATGGTTTACCCAAGATGCTTCACATGCCCTAGTTCAATCCACTGACAGCACATCGACCCCAGTATACCACATCGTTGCAATTCACCCTATTCCTTGCACGCCTTTCACCCTCCTGCATGTTCAGGCCACGATCACTCAAAATCTTTTTCACTTCATCCTTCCACCTACAGTTTCGTCTCCCTGGGGATAGGAGAGGAAGAATACTTCCCGCGCATTCCATGCTTGTCGTAGAAAGTGCACTTGGGAACTTGTCGTGTTTCATTTTCCCCATGAACTCTTAGGAATATATTTATCTATTTATTTATATTCATTTTGCTTTGTTGCTGTCTCCCACGTTAGCAAGGTAATGCAAGGAAACAGACGAAAGAATGGCCCAACCCACCCACATACACATGTATGTACATACACATCCACACACACAAATATACATACCTATACATCTCAATGTATACATATATACACACACACAGACATATACATATATACACATGTACATAATTCATACTGTCTGCCTTTATTCATTCCCATTGCCACCTTGCCACACATGGAATAACAACCCCCTTCCCCCTCATGTGTGCGAGGTAGCGCTAGGAAAAGACAACAAAGGCCCCATTTGTTTACACTCAGTCTGTAGCTGTCATGTAATAATGCACCGAAACCACAGCTCCCTTTCCACATCCAGGCCCCACAGAACTTTCCTTGATTTACCCCAGACACTTCACGTGCCCTGGTTCAATCCATTGATAGCACGTCGACCCCAGTATACCACATCGTTCCAATCCACTCTATTCCTTGCACGCCTTTCACCCTCCTGCATGTTCAGGCCCCGATCACTCAAAATCTTTTTCACTCCATCTTTCCACCTCCAATTTGGTCAACCACTTCTCCTTGTTCCCTCCACCTCTGACACATATCTTCTTGGTCAATCTTTCCTCTCATTCTCTCCATGTGACCAAACCATTTCAAAACACCCTCTTCTGCTCTCTCAACCACACTCTTTTTATTATCACACATCTCTCTTACCCTATTATTAATCTTACTCGATCAAACCACCTCACACCACATATTGTCCTCAAACATCTCATTTCCAGCACATCCACCCTCCTCTGCACAACTCTATCCATAGCCCACGCCTCGCAACCATACAGCATTGTTGGAACTACTATTCCTTCAAACATACCCATTTTTGCTTTCTGAGATAATGTTCTCGACTTCCACACATTCTTTAAGGCTCCCAGAACTTTCACCCCCTCCTCCACCCTATGATTCACTTCCGCTTCCATGATTCCATCCGCTGCCAAATCCACTCCCAGATATCTGAAACACTTCCCTTCTTCCAGTTTTTCTCCATTCAAACTCACCTCCCAATTGACTTGACCCTCACCCCTACTGTACCTAATTACCTTGCTCTTATTCACATTTACTCTTAACTTTCTTCTTTCACACACTTTACCAAACTCAGTCACCAGCTTCTGCAGTTTCTCACACGAATCAGCCACCAGCGCTGTATCGTCAGTGAACAACAACTGACTCACTTCCCAGGCTCTCTCATCCTCAACAGACTGCATACTTGCCCCTCTTTCTAAAATTCTTGCATTCACCTCCCTAACAGCCCCATCCATAAACACATTAAACAACCATGGAGACATCACACACCCCTGCCACAAACCTACATTCACTGAGAACCAATCACTTTCCTCTCTTCCTACACGTACACATGCCTTACATCCTCGATAAAAACTTTTCTCTGCTTTTAACAACTTGCCTCCCACACCATATATTCTTAATACCTTCCACAGAGCATCTCCATCAACTCTATCATATGCCTTCTCCAGATCCATAAATGCTTAGGAATATATGAATATATATTACTTATTCTTATTATACTTTGTCGCTGTCTCCCACGTGAGCGAGGTAGCGCTAGGAAACAGACGAAAGAATGGCCCAACCCACCCACTTACACATGTATGTACAAACACGCCCACACACAGCACATATGCATACCTATACATCTCAATGTATACATATATATACATGCACAGACATATTCATATATACACATGTACATATACAGTCTGCCTTTATTCATTCCCGCCGCCACCCCGCCACACATGAAATGACAAGCTTATCCCCCCGCATGTGTTCGAGGTAGCACTAGGAAAAGACAGCAAAGGTCACATCCGTTCACACTCAGTCTCTGGCTGTCATGTAAAATGCACCAAAACCACTGCTCCCTTTCCACATCCAGGCTCCACAAAACTTTCCATGGTTTGCTCCAGATGCTTCACATGCCCTGGATCAATCCATTGACAGCATGTCGACCCTGGTATACCACACTGTTCCAATTCACTCTATTCCTTGCACACCTTTCACCCTCCTGCATGTTCAGGCCCCGATCACTCAAAATCTTTTTCACTCCATCTTTCCACCTCCAATTTGGTCTCCCACTTCTCATTCCCTCCACCTCTGACACATATATCCTCTTGGTCAATCTTTCCTCACTCATTCTCTCAATGTGACCAAACCATTTCAAAACACCCTCTTCTGCTCTCTCAACGACACTCTTTTTATTACCACACATCTCTCTTACTTAATCGATCAAACCACCTTACACCACATATTTTCCTCAAACATCTCATTTCCAGCACATCCACCCTCCTCTGCACAACTCTATCTATAGCCCATGCCTCTCAACCATATAACGTTGTTAGAACCACTATTCCTTCAAACATACCCATTTTTGCTTTCCAAGAAAACGTTCTCGACTTCCACACATTTTTCAATGCTTGGAGAACTTTCGCCCCTCCCCCACCCTATGATTCTCTTCCGCTCCCATGGTTCCATCCGCTGCCAAACCCACTCCCAGATATCTAAAACACTTCACTTCCTCCAGTTTTTCTCCATTCAAACTTACCTCCCAATTGACTTGTCCCTCAACCCTACTATACCTAATAACCTTGCTCTTATTCACATTTACTCTCTGCTTTATTCTTTCACACACTTTACCAAACTCAGTCACCAGCTTCTGTGGTTTCTCACCCGAATCAGCCACCAGCGCTGTATCATCCGCGAACAACAACTGACTCACTTCTCAAGATCTCTCATCCACAACAGACTGCATACTTACCCCTCTTTCCAAAACTCTTGCATTTACCTCCCTAACAACCCCATCCATAAACAAATTAAACAACCATGGAGACATCACACACCCCTGCTGCAGACCAACATTCACTGAGAACCAATCACTTTCCTCTCTTCCTACATGTACACATGCCTTACATCCGCGATAAAAACTTTTCACTGCTTCTAACAACTTACCTCCCACACCATATATTCTTAATACTTTCCACAGAGCATCTCTATCAACTCTATCATATGCCTTCTCCAGATCCATAAATGCTACATACAAATCCATTTGCTTTTCTAAGTATTTCTCGCATTGATTTTTCATAGCGAACACCTGATCCACACATCCTCTACCACTTCTGAAACCACACTGGTCTTCCCCAGTCTGATTCTCTGTACATGCCTTCAACCTCTCATTTAATATCCTTCCATATACTTTTGCAGGAATAGTCAACAAACTTATACCTTTGTAATATGAGCACTCACTTTCATCCCCTTTGCCTTTGTACAGTGGCACTATGCAAGCATTCCGCCAATCCTCAGGCACCTCACCATGAGTCATACATACATTAAATAACCTTACCCACCAGTGAACAATACAGTCACCCCGTTTTTTGATAAATTCCACTGCAATACCATCCCAACCTACTGCCTTGCTGGCTTTCATTTTCCACAAAGCTTTTACTACCTTTTCTCTGCACCAAAAACACAGCTCCCTTCCACATCCAGGCCCCAGCAAGTTTGGATGGTATTTCAATGGAATTAATAAAAAAGGGGGTGACAGTTTTGTTGACTGGTTGGTAAGGATATTCAGTGTATGTATGAATCATGGTGAAGTGCCTGAGGATTTGCGGAATGCATGCATAGTGCCATTGTACAAAGGCAAAGGGGATAAAGGTGAGTGTTCAAATTTCAGAGGCATAAGTTGTTGAGTATTTCTGGTATATTATATGGGAGGTTATTGATTGAGAGGGTGAAGGCATGTGCAGAGCATCCGACTGGGGAAGAGCAGTGTGGTTTCAGAAATGGTAGAGGATGTGTGGGTCAGGTGTTTGCTTTGAAGAATGTATGTAGGAAATACTAAGAAAAAGAGATGGATTTTTTATGTAGCAATATATGGATCTGAAGAAGGCATATGATAGGGTGAATAGAAATGCTTTGTGGAAAGTCATAAGAGTATATGGTGTGGGAGGTATGTTGCCAGAAGCAGTGAAAAGATTTTGTCGAGGATGTAAGGTATGTGTACGAGTAGGTAGAGAAGAAAGTGATTGGTTACCAGTGAATGTCGGTTTGCGGCAGGGTGTCGTGATGTCTCCATGGTTAATTTGTTTATGGATGGGTTGTTAGGAAGGTGAATGCAAGAGTTTTGGAGAGAGGGGCAAGTATGCAGTCTGTTGTGGAAGAGAGGGCTTGGGAAGTGAGTCAGTTGTTGTTCGCTGATGATACAGCGCTGGTGGCTGATTTGGGTGAGAAACTGCAGAAGTTTGTGACTGAGTTTGGTTAAAGTGTGTAAAAGAAGAAAGTTGAGAATAAATGTGAATATGAGCAAGGTTATTAGGTTCAGTAGGGTTGAGGGACAAATTAATTGGGAGGTAAGTTTGAATGGAGAAAAACTGGAGGAAGTGAAGTCTTTTAGATCTCTAGGAGTGGACTTAGCAGCAGATGGAACTATGGAAGCATAAGTAAGTCATAGGGTGGGGGAGGGAGCAAAGGTTCTAGGAGCATTGAAGAATGTGGGGAAAGCAAGAAGGTTATCTCGTAGAGCAAAATAGGTATGTTTGGAGGAATAGTGGTTCCAATAATGTTATGTGGTTATGAGGCATGTGCTATAGATAGGGTTGTGTGGAGGAGGGTGAATGTGTTGGAAATGAAATGTTTGATTTGAGGTGGTTTGATTGAGTAAGTAATGAAAGGGTAAGAGATATGTGTGGTAATAAAAAAGAGTGTGGTTGAGAGAGTAGAAGAGGGTGTATTGAAATGGTTTGGTCACATGGAGAGAATGAGTGAGGAAAGATTGACAAAGAGGATATATGCATCAGAGGTGGAGGGAATGAGGAGAAGTGGGAGACCATATTGGAGGTGGAAGGATTGAGTGAAAAAGATTTTGAGCTATCGTGGCCTGAACATGCAGGATGGTGAAGGGCGTGCAAGGAATAGAGTGAATTGGATCGATGTGGTATACCGGGGTCGACGTGCTGTCAATGGATTGAACCAGGGCATGTGAATCGTCTGGGGTAAACCATGGAAAGTTCTGTGGGGCCTGGATGTGGAAAGGGAGCTGTGGTTTCGGGCATTATTACATGACAGCTAGAGACTGAGTGTGAACGAATGTGGCCTTTGTTGTCTTTTCCTAGCGCTACCTCGCACACATGAGGGGAAAGGGGGTGTTATTCCATGTGTGGCAAGGTGGCGATGGGAATAAATAAAGGCAGACAGTATGAATTATGTACATGTGTATATATGTATATGTCTGTGTGTATATATATGTGTACATTGAGATGTATAGGTATGTATATTTGCGTGTGTGGACGTGTATGTATATACATGTGTATGGGGGTGGGTTGGACCATTTCTTTCGTCTGTTTCCTTGCGCTACCTCGCAAACGCGGGAGACAGCGACAAAGCAAAATATAATATAATAATAAAGGATTCTTGAATGTACAGTAACCATATATGAGTTTACTTGGTCATTTGTAGTGGCTTAGAAGGAACATGGTGTGAATGTTGAATTATTTATAGATTTTTTTTTGTAGTGCAAGTTGGACTTTGTATTTATTGTATTTATTTATTTATTTATTTTTTTAGTGATGTGTCATAAGGATATTCTAACCCGCATTCTGGCTGGGATGTTATCGTATATTTTGAAATTTTTTTCTCTCAACAGCATGTTAGATAAGCAGAACACTGCAGAAGCTGGTGACTGAGTTTGGTAAAGTGTGTGGAAGAAGAAAGTTAAGAGTAAATGTGAATAAGAGCAAGGTTATTAGGTACAGTAGGGTTGAGGGTCAAGTCAATTGGGAGGTGAGTTTGAATGGAGAAAAACTGGAGGAAGTGAAGTGTTTTAGATATCTGGGAGTGGATCTGGCAGCGGATGGAACCATGGAAGCGGAAGTGGATCATAGGGTGGGGGAGGGGGCGAAAATTCTGGGGGCCTTGAAGAATGTGTGGAAGTCGAGAACATTGTCTCGGAAAGCAAAAATGGGTATGTTTGAAGGAATAGTGGTTCCAACAATGTTGTATGGTTGCGAGGCGTGGGCTATGGATAGAGTGGTGCGCAGGAGGATGGATGTGCTGGAAATGAGATGTTTGAGGACAATGTGTGGTGTGAGGTGGTTTGATCGAGTGAGTAACGTAAGGGTAAGAGAGATGTGTGGAAATAAAAAGAGCGTGGTTGAGAGAGCAGAAGAGGGTGTTTTGAAGTGGTTTGGGCACATGGAGAGAATGAGTGAGGAAAGATTGACCAAGAGGATATATGTGTCGGAGGTGGAGGGAACGAGGAGAAGAGGGAGACCAAATTGGAGGTGGAAAGATGGAGTGAAAAAGATTTTGTGTGATCGGGGCCTGAACATGCAGGAGGGTGAAAGGAGGGCAAGGAATAGAGTGAATTGGAGCGATGTTGTATACCGGGGTTGACGTGCTGTCAGTGGATTGAATCAGGGCATGTGGGGCGTCTGGGGTAAACCATGGAAAGCTGTGTAGGTGTGTATATTTGCGTGTGTGGATGTATGTATATACATGTGTATGGGGGTGGGTTGGGCCATTTCTTTCGTCTGTTTCCTTGCGCTACCTCGCAAACGCGGGAGACAGCGACAAAGTATAATAAAATAAAAATAATAAAATATAACATTATAATTTTGATGGTTAGTAATGTTTGAGAATTTGAAATTATTTTCAGTAGTTCTAATTGTAATTAAGGCTTGGAAGGTTTAAGAATTACAGTTTTGATGACTTGTTATGTTAATGGTTTTTGATGAATTATGGTTAATTGTTGTAAGCATTTGTGTGTAAAAAGTAGTCCATAAACAAATATGTAATGTAGCCTGTCAAAGGTTGCTGCTCCTCAGTTATCTACTTAATTTAATGTTTGACTGTCACATAAGCAATATGTAATGTAAACCTGTCCAAGGCTACTGCTCCTTAGTTGTTTACTTGAATATTTGACTGTCAAACGTAATGAATGAGAGTGAGATAAGAGGTGGGCTCATACCTAGAATCAGTGAGTGGAAAACCAAATGAGATAAGAGCTGTTACAAATGCTTAAAGGGCTGATAACATCAGGTGATAAGTGCTGTGCAGATATGACAGAGAATGCTCCACACATGGATTGCTGTCATTCTGTCCTCTAACATGCAGTCTTTTCTTGTCACCTTTCACACGTAATACTTGATAACAGTTAACTCATACAAGTCAATCTTCGAAATTCAAGATTTTCATGCACTGTGCGCTAGCCCTGTCTTTTGGCAAAATGATAGGACCTATAGATAGAAGTAGTAGGTAGGAACATTAGGGAGGAGCATTAAGTGGAAGGTAAGATTATTGTGTTGGAGCATTAGGTAGAAGTGATGGGTCGGATCTTTTGGCAGGAATATTTGATAGACACATTAGGTAGAACTAGTTGGTAGGAAGAGTAGGTAAGAGCCTCTGGAAACACTGTGTTGGAGTTGTCCTCTGCCAATGGCCTGTTAAGGGTAAGTTACTAAAGGCTAAGAAATGGCACTAGAGTTTCACCAGTTATGGAGACTTTTGCTGTGTCCACCCCCTTGAGGTAGTTCCCAGAAGAAGATAGATCTAATGAACAAGAGTGGTATGATGATGATAATATTGGCAACACAGTATTAATGGTGATCATGATTTTGTCTTTGTATGTCTAGAATTGATTGTTATCATATTTAGTTTTGTTATCAACAACAACAGCAGTTTACCCTAATAATTTTCTTCATGAATAGTCATTAGCACATTGATTGCAAAGATTAATGTTAGATAAGAGTTTGATGGTATGATGTTGTGAACTGTGATGTAGAGAGATGAGTAAGTATAAGATGCATTAAAATACAGGGAGGAATATGTATACATATGGGAGTACAAAAGTGACAGTTTTACTTATCTCTGAACCTCCAGCTCCATAGATGGTTGCTTGCAATAGAAGAATAAACAGTCTTGTTTGATGATAGTGATTACATTATAGAAGATACATGTAATAGAGTATTGTCAGTTTCTCTATCAGGCACTACAAGGTTATTTGTTTTATAAATGAGGGGAGTGATGATAAAGGCAGCTGGTGCCATGGCAGTGCTGTAGGGCATGTTCTGTTTTATGATACTGTCCCAGGTGGAAGGAGCATGGTCCTCATGAAGATAGTCTATGGTCTTAAGAAGGGCACTGTCTCTGATCTCATGCGGGGTACAGTATCAGGAGTCGGTGAGAGTTCAGTCTTTGGTAGGATACAGTCTGAAGGATTGTACTGTTTCTGGTCTCTGGCAAGGTACTGTATCTGGTCTCAGTGAGAATACAGTGTTAGGTAGGGTACAGTCTCAGGGATGGTACTGTCTTTGGTCTCTTGCAAGGTAGTAGAATGCATCACTTTTTGTCAGAACCTTGACAGACTCCAGACATAGTTTGATATGTGCTTGATGAAGTTCACCCTAAGTGAATGTAGAGTAATGAGGAAGGTCACAATGAAAGAAGACCTCACAATTATCTCGCACGAAACAAGCTGCAGGAAATGTCATTTGTCCCTACCCTGTTGCCAGAGTACTACCTTAAGAGAACTGTTAAGGAGACCAACTGTCTGTTAGCAAATATTTGAGTAGCATTCAGGTTCAAGGATAAGAAATTATTCAGAAAGCTTTTCACATCATACATAAGGCTAAAGCTAGAATATGCTGCTCATTTATGGTCACTGCACCTGGAGAAGCACAGAGAGCTAATAGAGGAGCGTAGAGGACAACAAGGATAGTACCTAAATTAAATGAGGTGAGTTACAGAAAAAGGTTAGAGACTTTAGATTTGCCCACATTAGAAGAAATTACACACACACACACACACACACACACACACACACACACACACACACGCACGTACTCTCTCTCTCTCTCTCTCTCTCTCTCTCTCTCTCTCTCTCTCTCTCTCTCTCTCTCTCTCTCTCTCTCTCTCTCTCTCTCTCTCTCTCTCTCTCTCTCTCTCTCTCTCTCTCTCTCTCTCTCTCTCTCTCTCTCTCTCTCTCTCTCTCTCTCTCTCTCTCTCTCTCTCTCTCTCTCTCATGAAAGGCATGTAAGGAATAGAGTGAATTGGGGTTCTGTGGGGCCTGGTTGTGGAAAGGGAGCTGTGGTTTCAGTGCATTATTACATGACAGCTAGAGACTTAAGTGTGAACGAATGGGGCCTTTGTTGTCTTCCTAGCGCTACCTCGCGCACATGAGGGGGAAGGGGGTTGTTATTTCATGTGTGGCGAGGTGGCGATGGGAATGAATGAAGGCAGACAGTATGAATTGTGTACATGTGTATATATGTATGTCTGTGCATGTATATATATGTATACGTTGAGATTTATAGGTATGTATATTTGCGTGTGTGGACGTGTATGTATATACATGTGTATGTGGGTGGGTTGGGCCATTCTTTCGTCTGTTTCCTTGCGCTACCTCGCTAACGCGGGAGACAGCGATAAAGCAAAATAGATAAATAAATATATATATTTTTTTCATACTATTCGCCATTTCCCGCATTAGCAAGGTAGCGTTCAGAACAGAGGACTGGGCTTCTGAGGGAATATCCTCACCTGGCCCCCTTCTCTGTTTCTTCTTTTGGAAAATTAAAAATTAAAAAAAGCGAGACGGGAGGATTTCCAGCCCCCCGCTCCCTCCCCTTTTAGTCGCCTTCTATGACACGCAGGGAATACGTGGGAAGTATTCTTTCTCCCCTATCCCCAGGAATGATATATATATATATTTTTTTCTTTTTTTTTTCAAACTATCCGCCATTTCCCGCGTTAGCGAGGTAGCGTTAAGAACAGAGAACTGGGCCTTTGAGGGAATATCCTTACCTGGCCCCCTTCTCTGTTCCATTTGGAAAATTGAAAAAAAAAAATAATGAGAGGGGAGGATTTCCAGCCCCCTGCTCCCTCCCCTTTTAGTCGCCTTCTACGACACGCAGGGAATACGTGGGAAGTATTCTTTTTGTTGCTGTCTCCTGCGTTTCCGAGGTAGCGCAAGGAAACAGACAAAAGAAATGGCCCAACCCACCCCCATACACATGTATATACATACGTCCACACACGCCAATATACATACCTGCACAGCTATATATATATATATATATATATATATATATATATATTTTTTCTTTTAAACGTTTATATTTGCCATTTCCCGCGTTGGTGAGGTAGCGTTAAGAACAGAGGACTGGGCCTTTTTTGGAATATCCTCACCTGGCCCCCTCTGTTCCTTCTTTTGGGGGGGGGGAAAAAAAAAAAAAAAAAAAAAAAAAAGAAAAAAAAAAAAAAACGAGAGGAGGATTTCCAGCCCCCCCGCTATATATATATATATATATATATATATATATATATATATATATATATATATATATATCTATTTTTTTTTTTTGCTTTGTCGCTGTCTCCCGCGTTTGCGAGGTAGCGCAAGGAAACAGACGAAAGAAATGGCCCAACCCACCCCCATACACATGTATATACATACGTCCACACACGCAAATATACATACCTACACAGCTTTCCATGGTTTACCCCAGACGCTTCACATGCCTTGATTCAATCCACTGATAGCACGTCAACCCTGGTATACCACATCGCTCCAATTCACTCTATTCCTTGCCCTCCTTTCACCCTCCTGCATGTTCAGGTCCCGATCACACAAAATCTTTTTCACTCCATCTTTCCACCTCCAATTTGGTCTCCCTCTTCTCCTCGTTCCCTCCACCTCCGACACATATATCCTCTTGGTCAATCTTTCCTCACTCATTCTCTCCATGTGCCCAAACCATTTCAAAACACCCTCTTCTGCTCTCTCAACCACGCTCTTTTTATTTCCACACATCTCTCTTACCCTTACGTTACTTACTCGATCAAACCACCTCACACCACACATTGTCCTCAAACATCTCATTTCCAGCACATCCATCCTCCTGCGCACAACTCTATCCATAGCCCACGCCTCGCAACCATACAACATTGTTGGAACCACTATTCCTTCAAACATACCCATTTTTGCTTTCCGAGATAATGTTCTCGACTTCCACACATTCTTCAAGGCTCCCAGAATTTTCGCCCCCTCCCGCACCCTATGATCCACTTCCGCTTCCATGGTTCCATCCGCTGCCAGATCCACTTCCAGATATCTAAAACACTTCACTTCCTCCAGTTTTTCTCCATTCAAACTCACCTCCCAATTGACTTGACCCTCAACCCTACTGTACCTAATAACCTTGCTCTTATTCACATTTACTCTTAACTTTCTTCTTTCACACACTTTACCAAACTCAGTCACCAGCTTCTGCAGTTTCTCACATGAATCAGCCACCAGCGCTGTATCATCAGCGAACAACAACTGACTCACTTCCCAAGCTCTCTCATCCCCAACAGACTTCATACTTGCCCCTCTTTCCAAAACTCTTGCATTCACCTCCCTAACAACCCATCCATAAACAAATTAAACAACCATGGAGACATCACACACCCCTGCCGCAAACCTACATCACTGAGAACCAATCACTTTCCTCTCTTCCTACACGTACACATGCCTTACATCCTCGATAAAAACTTTTCACTGCTTCTAACAACTTGCCTCCCACACCATATATTCTTAATACCTTCCACAGAGCATCTCTATCAACTCTATCATATGCCTTCTCCAGATCCATATATATATATATATATATATATATATATATATATATATATATATATATATATATATATATATATATATATCATCCCTGGGGATAGGGGAGAAACAATACTTCCCACGCATTCCTCACGTGTCGTAGAAGGCGACTAAAGGGGACGGGAGCGGGAGGCTAGAAACCCTCCCCTCCTTGTATTTTAACTTTCTAAAAGGGGAAACAGAAGGAGTCACGCAGGGAGTGCTCATCCTTCTCGAAGGCTCAGATTGGGGTGTCTAAATGTGTGTGGATGTAACCAAGGTGAGAAAAAAGGAGAGATAGGTAGTATGTTTGAGGAAAGGAACTTGGATGTTTTGGCTCTGAGTGAAACGAAGCTCAAGGGTAAAGGGGAAGAGTGGTTTGCGAATGTCTTGGGAGTAAAGTCAGGGATTAATGAGAGGACAAGAGCAAGGGAAGGAGTAGCACTACTCATGAAACAGGAGTGGTGGGAGTATGTGATAGAGTGTAACAAAGTAAATTCTAGATTGATATGGGTAAAACTGAAAGTTGATGGAGAGAGATGGGTGATTATTGGTGCATATTCACCTGGGCATGAGAAGAAAGATCATGAGAGGCAAGTGTTTTGGGAGCAGCTGAATGAGTGTGTTAGTGGTTTTGATGCACGAGACCGGATTATAGTGAAGGATGATTTGAATGCAAAGGTGAGTAATGTGGCAGTTGAGGGAATAATTGGTATACATGGGGTGTTCAGTGTTGTAAATGGAAATGGTGAAGAGCTTGTAGATTTATGTGCTGAAAAGGGACCGGTGACTGGGAATACCTGGTTTAAAAAGTGAGTTATACATAAGTATACGTATGTAAGTAGGAGAGATGGCCAGAGAGTGTTATTGGATTACGTGTTAATTGATAGGAGTGTGAAAGAGAGACTTTTGGATGTTAATGTGCTGAGAGGTGCAACTGGAGGGATGTCTGATCATTATCTTGTGGAGGTGAAGGTGAAGATTTGTAGAGGTTTTCAGAAAAGAAGAGAGAATGTTGGGGTGAAAAGAGTGGTGAGAGTAAGTGAGCTTGGGAAGGAGACTTGTGTGAGGAGTACCAGGAGAAACTGAGTACAAAATGGAAAAAGGTGAGAACAAAGGAGGTAAGGGGAGTGGGGGAGGAATGGGATGTATTTAGGGAAGCTGTGATGGCTTGCGCAAAAGATGCTTGTGGCATGAGAAGCGTGGGAGGTGGGTTGATTAGAAAGGGTAGTGAGTGGTGGGATGAAGAAGTACGATTATTAGTGAAAGAGAAGAGAGAGGCATTTGGACGATTTTTGCAGGGAAAAAATGCAATTGAGTGGGAGATATATAAAAGAAAGAGACAGGAGGTCAAGAGAAAGGTGTAAGAGGTGAAAAAGAGGGCAAATGAGAGTTGGGGTGAGAGAGTATCATTAAATTTTAGGGAGAATAAAAAGATGTTCTGGAAGGAGGTAAATGAAGTGCGTAAGACAAGGGAGCAAATGGGAACTTCAGTGAAGGGCGCTAATGGGGAGGTGATAACAAGTAGTGGTGATGTGAGAAGGAGATGGAGTGAGTATTTTGAAGGTTTGTTGAATGTGTTTGATGATAGAGTGGCAGATATAGGGTGTCTTGGTCAAGGTGGTGTGCAAAGTGAGAGGGTTGGGGAAAATGATTTGGTAAACAGAGAAGAGGTAGTGAAAGCTTTGCAGAAGATGAAAGCCGGCAAGGCAGCAGGTTTGGATGGTATTGCAGTGGAATCTATTAAAAAAGGGAGTGACTGTATTGTTGACTGGTTGGTAAGGTTATTTAATGTATGTATGACTCATGGTGAGGTGCCTGAGGATTGGCGGAATGCGTGCATAGTGCCATTGTACTAAGGCAAAGGGGATAAGAGTGAGTGCTCAAATTACAGAGGTATAAGTTTGTTGAGTATTCCTGGTAAATTATATGGGAGGGTATTGATTGAGAGGGTGAAGGCATGTACAGAGCATCAGATTGGTTAAGAGGAGTGTGGTTTCAGAAGTGGTAGAGGATGTGTGGATCAGGTGTTTGCTTTGAAGAATGTATGTGAGAAATGCTTATAAAAGCAAATGATTTGTATGTAGCATTTATGGATCTGGAGAAGGGATATGATAGAGTTGATAGAGATGCTCTGTGGAAGGTATTAAGAATATATGGTGTGGGTGGCAAGTTGTTGGAAGCAGTGAAAAGTTTTTATCGCGGATGTAAGGCATGTGTACGTGTAGGAAGAGAGGAAAGTGATTGGTTCTCAGTGAATGTAGGTTTGCGGCAGGGGTGTGTGATGTCTCCATGGTTGTTTAATTTGTTTATGGATGGGGTTGTTAGGGAGGTGAATGCAAGAATTTTGGAAAGAGGGGCAAGAATGAAGTCTGTTGTGGATGAGAGAGCTTGGGAAGTGAGTCAGTTGTTGTTCGCTGATGATACAGCGCTGGTGGCTGATTCATGTGAGAAACTGCAGAAGCTGGTGACTGAGTTTGGTAAAGTGTGTGAAAAGAAGAAAGTTAAGAGTAAATGTAAATAAGAGCAAGGTTATTAGGTACAGTAGGGCTGAGGGTCAAGTCAATTGGGAGGTAAGTTTGAATGGAGAAAAACTGAAGGAAGTAAAGTGTTTTAGATATCTGGGAGTGGATCAGGCAGCGGATGGAACCATGGAAGCAGAAGTGAATCATAGGGTGGGGGAGGGGGCGAAAATCCTGGGAGCCTTGAAGAATGTGTGGAAGTCAAGAACATTATCTCGGAAAGCAGAAATGGGTATGTTTGAAGGAATAGTGGTTCCAACAATGTTGTATGGTTGTGAGGCGTGGGCTATGGATAGAGTTGTGCGCATGAGGATGGATGTGCTGGAAATGAGATGTTTGAGGACAATGTGTGGTGTGAGGTGGTTTGATCGAGTAAGTAACGTAAGAGAGATGTGTGGAAATAAAAAGAGTGTGGTTGAGAGAGCAGAAGAGGGTGCTTTGAAATGGTTTGGGCACATGGAGAGAATGAGTGAGGAAAGATTGACCAAGAGGATATATGTGTCGGAGGTGGAGGGAACGAGGAGAAGTGGGAGACCAAATTGGAGGTGGAAAGATGGAGTGAAAAAGATTTTGTGTGATCGGGGCCTGAATATACAGGAGGGTGAAAGGCGGGCAAGGAATAGAGTGAATTGGATCGATGTGGTATACTGGGGTTGACGTGCTGTCAGTGGATTGAATGAGGGCATGTGAAGCGTCTGGGGTAAACCATGGAAAGCTGTGTAGGTATGTATATTTGCGTGTGTGGACGTGTATGTATATACATGTGTATGGGGGTGGGTTGGGCCATTTCTTTCGTCTGTTTCCTTGCGCAACCTTGCTAACGCGGGAGACAGCAACAAAGCAAAATAAATAAAATAAAAATATATATATATATATATATATATATATATATATATATATATATATATATATATATATATATATATATATATTTATATATTTTTATTATTATTATTATCATTTTGCTTTGTCACTGTCTCCCGCGTTAGCAAAGTAGCGCAAGGAAACAGATGAAAGAATGACCCAATCCACCCACATACACATGTATATACATATACATCCACACACGCAATTATACATACCTATACATCTCAATGTATACATACATATACACACACAGACATATACATATATATACATGTACATAATTCATACTGTCTGCCTTTTATTCATTCCCATCGCCACCTTGCCACACATGGCATAACAACCCCTTCCCCCCTCATGTGTGCGAGGTAGCACTAGGAAAAGACAACAAAGGCCACATTCTTTCACTCAGTTTCTAGCTGTCATGTAATAATGCACCGAAACCATAGCTCCCTTTCCACATCCAGGCCCCACAGAACTTTCCATGGTTTACCCCAGACGCTTCACATGCCCTGGTTCAATCTATTGACAGCACATCGACCCGGTATACCACATCGTACCAGTTCACTCTGTTCCTTGCACGCCTTTCAACCTCCTGCATGTTCAGGCTCTGATCACTCAAAATCTTTTTCACTCCATCTTTCCACCTCTAATTTGGTCTCCCACTTCTCCTCGTTCCCTCCACCTCTCACACATATATCCTCTTAGTCAATCTTTCCTCACTCATTCTCTCCATGTGACCAAACCATTTCAAAACACCCTCTTCTGCTCTCTCAACCACACTCTTTTTATTACCACACATCTCTCTTACCCTTACATTACTTACACGATCAAACCACCTCACACCACATATTGTCCTCAAACATCTCATTTCCAGCACATCCATCCTCCTGCGCACAACTCTATCCATAGCCCACGCCTCGCAACCATACAACATTGTTGGAACCACTATTCTTTCAAACATACCCATTTTTGCTTTTCGGAGATAATGTTCTCGACTTCCACACATCTCCAATGCTCCAGAATTTTCGCCCTCCCCCATCCTATGATTCACTTCCGCTTCCATAGTTCCATCCACTGCCAGATCCACTCCCAGATATCTAAAACACTTTACTTCCATCAGTTTTTCTTTATTCTAACTTACCTCCCATTTGACTTGACCCTCAACCCTACTGTACCTAATAACCTTGCTCTTATTCACATTTACTCTCAACTTTCTTCTTTCACACACTTTACCAAACTCAGTCACCAGCTTCTGCAGTTTCTCACATGAATCAGCCACCAGCGCTGTATCATCAGCGAACAACAACTGACTCACTTCCCAAGCTCTCTCATCCACAACAGACTGCATACTTGCCCCTCTTTCCAAAACTCTTGCATTCACCTCCCTAACAACCCCATCTATAAACAAATTAAACAACCAGGAAGACATCACACACCCCTACCGCAAACCTACATTCACTGAGAACCAATCACTTTCCTCTCTTCCTACAGGTACACATGCCTTACATCCTCGATAAAAACTTTTCACCTGCTTCTAACAACTTGCCCCCACACCATATATTCTTAATACCTTCCACAGAGCATCTCTATCAACTCTATAATATGCCTTCTCCAGATCCATAAATGCTACATACAAATCCATTTGCTTTTCTAAGTATTTCTCACATACATTCTTCAAAGCAAACACCTGATCCACACATCCTCTACCACTTCTGAAACCACACTCCTCTTCCCCAATCTGATGCTCTGTACATGCCTTCACCCTCTCAGTCAATACCCTCACATATAATTTAGCAGGAATACTCAACAAACTTATAACCTGTAATTTGAGCACTCACTCTTATCCCCTTTGCCTTTGTACAATGTCACTATGCACGCATTCCGCCAATCCTCAGGCACCTCACCATGAATCACACATACATTATATAACCTTACCAACCAGTCAACAATACAGTCACCCCCTTTTTTAATAAATTCCACTGCAATACCATCCAACCCTGCTGCCTTGCCGGCTTTCATCTTCCGCAAAGCTTTTACTACCTCTTCCCTGTTTACCAAATCATTTCCCCTAACCCTCTCACTTTGCATACCACCTCGACCAAAACACCCTATATCTGCCACTCATCATCAAACACATTGAACAAACATTCAAAATGCTCACTCCATCTCCTTCTCACATCACCACTACTTGTTATCACCTCCCCATTAGCCCCCTTCACTGAAGTTCCCATTTGCTCCCTTGTCTTACGCACTTTATTTACCTCCTTCCAAAACATAATTTTAATCTCCTTGAAATTTAATGATACTCTCTCACATCCATCACTGATTCCCTAAATACATCCCATTCCTCCCCCACTCCCCTTACTTCCATTGTTCTCACCTTTTTCCATTCTGTACTCAGTCTCTCCTGGTACTTCCTCACACAAGTCTCCTTCCCAAGCTCACTTACTCTCACCACCCTCTTCACCCCAACATTCGCTCTTCTTTTCTGAAAACCCATACAAATCTTCACCTTAGCCTCCACAAGATAATGATCAGACATCCCTCCAGTTGCACCTCTCAGCACATTTACATCCAAAGGTCTCTCTTTCTCGCGCCTGTCAATTAACACGTAATCCAATAACGCTCTCTGGCCATCTCTCCTACTTACATACGTATACTAATGTATATCTTGCTTTTTAAACCAGGTATTCCCAATCACCAGTCCTTTTTCAGCACATAAATCTACAAGCTCTTCACCATTTCCATTTACAACACTGAGCACCCCATGTATACCAATTATTCCCTCAACTGCCACATTACTCATCTTTGCATTCAAATCACCCATCACTATAACCTGGTCACGTGCATCAAAACCACTAGCACACTCATTCACCTGCTCCCAAAACACTTGCCTCTCATGATCTTTCTTCTCATGCCCAGGTGCATATGCACCAATAATCACCCATCTCTCTCCATCAACTTTCAGTTTTACCCATATTAATCGAGAATTCACTTTCTTACATTCTATCACGTACTCCCACAACTATATATATATATATATATATATATATATATATATATATATATATATATATATATATTTATATATATATATATATATATATATATATATATATATATATATATATATATATATATATATATATATTATCCATGGGGATAGGGGATTAAGAATACTTCCCACGTATTCCCTGCGTGTCGTAGAAGGCGACTAAAAGGGGAGGGAGCGGGGGGCTGGAAATCCTCCCCTCTCGTTTTTTTTTTTTTAATTTTCCAAAAGAAGGAACAGAGGGGGCCAGGTGAGGATATTCCAAAAAAGGCCCAGTCCTCTGTTCTTAACGCTACCTCGCCAACGCGGGAAATGGCAAATAGTTTAAAAGAAAGAAAAAAAGATATATATATATATATATATATATATATATATATATTTCTTTCTTTTCTTTCATACTATTCGCCATTTCCCACGTTAGCGAGGTAGCATTGAGAACAGAGGACTGGACCTTTGAGGGAATATCCTCACCTGGCCCCCTTCTCTGTTCCTTCTTTTGGAAATTAAAAAAAAAAGAAGAGAGGGAAGGATTTCCAGCCCCCGCTACTTTCCCTTTTAGTCGCCTTTTACAACACGCAGGGAATACGTGGGAAGTATTCTTTCTCCCATATCCCCAGGGATAATATATATATATATATATATATATATATATATATATATATATATATATATATATATATATATATGTATATATATATATATATATATATATATGGAACCATGGAAGCGGAAGTGGATCATAGGGTGGGGGAGGGGGCGAAAATTTTGGGAGCCTTGAAAAATGTGTGGAAGTCGAGAACATTATCTCGGAAAGCATAAATGGGTATGTTTGAAGGAATAGTGGTTCCAACAATGTTGTATGGTTGCGAGGCGTGGGCTATGGATAGAGTTGTGCGCAGGAGGATGGATGTGCTGGAAATGAGATGTTTGAGGACAATGTGTGGTGTGAGGTGGTTTGATCGAGTAAGTAACGTAAGGGTAAGAGAGATGTGTGGAAATAAAAAGAGCGTGGTTGAGAGAGCAGAAGAGGGTGTTTTGAAATGGTTTGGGCACATGGAGAGAATGAGTGAGGAAAGATTGACCAAGAGGATATATGTGTCGGAGGTGGAGGGAACGAGGAGAAGAGGGAGACCAAATTGGAGGTGGAAAGATGGAGTGAAAAAGATTTTGTGTGATCGGGGCCTGAACATGCAGGAGGGTGAAAGGAGGGCAAGGAATAGAGTGAATTGGAGCGATGTGGTATACAGGGGTTGACGTGCTGTCAGTGGATTGAATCAAGGCATGTGAAGCGTCTGGGGTAAACCATGGAAAGCTGTGTAGGTATGTATATTTGCGTGTGTGGACGTGTGTATGTACATGTGTATGGGGGGGGGGGGGGTTTGGGCCATTTCTTTCGTCTGTTTCCTTGCGCTACCTCGCAAACGCGGGAGACAGCGACAAAGTATAAAAAAAAAAAAAAAAAAAAAAATATATATATATATATATATATATATATATTTTTTTTTTTTGCTTTGTTGCTGTCTCCGCATTTGCGAGGTAGCACAAGGAAACAGATGAAAGAAATGGCCCAACCCACCCCCATACACATGTATATACATACGTCCACACACGCAAATATACATACCTACACAGCTTTCCATGGTTTACCCCAGATGCTTCACATGCCCTGATTCAATCCACTGACAGCACGTCAACCCCGGTATACCACATCGATCCAATTCACTCTATTCCTTGCCCTCCTTTCACCCTCCTGCATGTTCAGGCCCCGATCACACAAAATCTTTTTCACTCCATCTTTCCACCTCCAATTTGGTCTCCCACTTCTCCTCGTTCCCTCCACCTCCGACACATATATCCTCTTGGTCAGTCTTTCCTCACTCATTCTCTCCATGTGCCCAAACCATTTCAAAACACCCTCTTCTGCTTTCTCAACCACGCTCTTTTTATTTCCACACATCTCTCTTACCCTTAAGTTACTTACTCGATCAAACCACCTCACACCACACATTGTCCTCAAGCATCTCATTTCCAGGACATCCATCCTCCTGTGCACAACTCTATCCATAGCCCACGCCTCACAACCATACAACATTGTTGGAACCACTATTCCTTCAAACATACCCATTTTTGCTTTCCGAGATAATGTTCTCGACTTCCACACATTCTTCAAGGCTCCCAGGATTTTCGCCCCCTCCCCCACCCTATGATCCACTTCTGCTTCCATGGTTCCATCCGCTGCCAGATCCACTCCCAGATATATATATATATATATATATATATATATATATATATATATATATATATATATATATATATATATATATATATATTTTTTTTTTTTTATACTTTGTCGCTGTCTCCCGCGTTTGCGAGGTAGCGCAAGGAAACAGACGAAAGAAATGGCCCAACCCTCCCCATACACATGTATATACATACGTCCACACACGCAAATATACATACCTACACAGCTTTCCATGGTTTACCCCAGACGCTTCACATGCCTTGATTCAATCCACTGACAGCTCGTCAACCCTGGTATACCACATCGCTCCAATTCACTCTATTCCTTGCCCTCCTTTCACCCTCCTGCATGTTCAGGCCCCGATCACACAAAATCTTTTTCACTCCATCTTTCCACCTCCAATTTGGTCTCCCTCTTCTCCTTGCTCCCTCCACCTCCGACACATATATCCTCTTGGTCAATCTTTCCTCACTCATCCTCTCCATGTGCCCAAACCACTTCAAAACACCCTCTTCTGCTCTCTCAACCACGCTCTTTTTATTTCCACACATCTCTCTTACCCTTACGTTACTCACTCGATCAAACCACCTCACACCACACATTGTCCTCAAACATCTCATTTCCAGCACATCCATCCTCCTGCGCACAACTCTATCCATAGCCCACGCCTCGCAACCATACAACATTGTTGGAACCACTATTCCTTCAAACATACCCATTTTTGCTTTCCGAGATAATGTTCTCGACTTCCACACATTCTTCAAGGCCCCCAGAATTTTCGCCCCCTCCCCCACCCTATGATCCACTTCCGCTTCCATGGTTCCATCTGCTGCCAGATCCACTCCCAGATATCTAAAACACTTCACTTCCTCCAGTTTTTCTCCATTCAAACTCACCTCCCAATTGACTTGACCCTCAACCCTACTGTACCTAATAACCTTGCTCTTATTCACATTTACTCTTAACTTTCTTCTTTCACACACTTTACCAAACTCAGTCACCAGCTTCTGCAGTTTCTCACATGAATCAGCCACCAGCGCTGTATCATCAGCGAACAACAACTGACTCACTTCCCAAGCTCTCTCATCCCCAACAGACTTCATACTTGCCCCTCTTTCCAAAACTCTTGCATTTACCTCCCTAACAACCCCATCCATAAACAAATTAAACAACCATGGAGACATCACACACCCCTGCCGCAAACCTACATTCACTGAGAACCAATCACTTTCCTCTCTTCCTACACGTACACATGCCTTACATCCTCGATAAAAACTTTTCACTGCTTCTAACAACTTGCCTCCCACACCATATATTCTTAATACCTTCCACAGAGCATCTCTATCAACTCTATCATATGCCTTCTCCAGATCCATAAATGCTACATGCAAATCCATTTGCTTTTCTAAGTATTTCTCACATACATTCCTCAAAGCAAACACCTGATCCACACATCCTCTACCACTTCTGAAACCACACTGCTCTTCCCCAATCTGATGCTCTGTACATGCCCTCACCCTCTCAATCAATACCCTCCCATATAATTTACCAGGAATACTCAACAAACTTATACCTCTGTAATTTGAGCACTCACTCTTATCCCCTTTGCCTTTGTACAGTGGCACTATGCACGCATTCCGCCAATCCTCAGGCACCTCACCATGAGTCATACATACATTAAATAACCTTACCAACCAGTCAGCAATACAGTCACCCCCTTTTTTAATAAATTCCACTGCAATACCATCCAAACCTGCTGCCTTGCTGGCTTTCATCTTCCGCAAAGCTTACACTACCTCTTCTCTGTTTACCAAATCATTTTCCCTAACCCTCTCACTTTGCACACCACCTCGACCAAAACACCCTATATCTGCCACTCTATCATCAAACACATTTAGTTTTGGGAGCAGCTGAATGAGTGTGTTAGTGGTTTTGATGCACGAGACCGGGTTATAGTGATGGGTGATTTGAATGCAAAGGTGAGTAATGTGGCAGTTGAGGGAATAATTGGTATACATGGGGTGTTCAGTGTTGTAAATGGAAATGGTGAAGAGCTTGTAGATTTATGTGCTGAAAAAGGACTGATGATTGGGAATACCTGGTTTAAAAAGCGAGATATACATAAGTATACTTATGTAAGTAGGAGAGATGGCCAGAGAGCGTTATTGGATTACGTGTTAATTGACAGGCGTGCGAAAGAGAGACTTTTGGATGTTAATGTGCTGAGAGGTGCAACTGGAGGGATGTCTGATCATTATCTTGTGGAGGCTAAGGTGAAAATTTGTATGGGTTTTCAGAAAAGAAGAGTGAATGTTGGGGTGAAGAGGGTGGTGAGAGTAAGTGAGCTTGAGAAGGAGACCTGTGTGAGGAAGTACCAGGAGAGACTGAGTACAGAATGGAAAAAGGTGAGAACAATGGAAGCAAGGGGAGTGGGGGAGGAATGGGATGTATTTAGGGAATCAGTGATGGATTGCGCAAAAGATGCTTGTGGCATGAGAAGAGTGGGAGGTGGGTTGATTAGAAAGGGTAGTGAGTGGTGGGATGAAGAAGTAAGAGTATTAGTGAAAGAGAAGAGAGAGGCATTTGGACGATTTTTGCAGGGAAAAAATGCAATTGAGTGGGAGATGTATAAAAGAAAGAGACAGGAGGTCAAGAGAAAGGTGCAAGAGGTGAAAAAAAGGGCAAATGAGAGTTGGGGTGAGAGAGTATCATTAAATTTTAGGGAGAATAAAAAGATGTTCTGGAAGGAGGTAAATAAAGTGCGTAAGACAAGGGAGCAAATGGGAACTTCAGTGAAGGGCGCAAATGGGGAGGTGATAACAAGTAGTGGTGATGTGAGAAGGAGATGGAGTGAGTATTTTGAAGGTTTGCTGAATATATATACATATATATATATATATATATATATATATATATATATATATATATATATATATATATATATATATATATATATTTCTGTGGCTGTGATGCTATTCCAGAAGTGTATTTCACTCAATATATCTTTTCTTACCGTCATCTTGATTGACAATATAGCCAGGTCTCCTTCCTACTGCCATCTCTTACCTCAAGGCCTGTGGATTTCTTGGTCTGGCTATAGAACAGATCTAGCGCCCCTGAACCTAGAACACCTTAGGGAGTGAAGTTTTCAAGCACTAATTAATTTTACCACACTGCTGGCCTCTGCGTCGAACAGGTTTGTGATTTCCGTGGATGGAGAAACATTTTGCAATGAAATGTCTTCCGCACTTTATTGTGAACTGTATATGTGTATATATATATATATATATATATATATATATATATATATATATATATATATATATATATGAACATTTAGATCTAGCCACAAGGGTCTTTAGAAGTGTAGGAATAGGAACTTTAATTAATGGTTTCAAAGAGATATGTAGACCCAAAAATCTTATTCATGATGATGAATATGATGTATTCTGGGATTTTAAAGTAAATTATTTATTGAAATAAAATCTGAAGCACATAATGACATTACATATGGATAAAGTGATAGAGAAAAAATAGGATGTGGAAAGAAGAGAAAAATATGTTGAAAGAGAAGAACAGCATGATAGAATCATGATGCAGGAAAAATGGTAGTTTAGGAGACATATGTAAAAGTTGATTGCAGAGTAGTGAATGAAAGCCTCATGCAGATGAAAAAATAAGAAATGTGTATGTCACTCTGAAAGATCATGTTTGACTTTAAAACTGGGATGTGTATGAATGAACTAAAAGGTTAAATGTACCTGAACAACTCCATATGATAAGAGATAAGGAGTGGAATTAATGATAACAGATAGGGGATAGGGGAGAAAGAATACTTCCCACGTATTCCCTGCGTGTCGTAGAAGGCGGCTAAAAGGGGAGGGAGCGGGGGGCTGGAAATCCTCCCCTCTCGCTTTTTTTTTTTCTTTTTTTTTTCCAAAAGAGGGAATAGAGAAGGGGGCCAGGTGGGGATGTTCCCTCGGGGGCCCAGTCCTCTGTTCTCAACGCTACCTCGCTAATGCGGGAAATGGCGAATAGTATGAAAGAAAGAAAGAATATATATATATATATATATATATATATATATATATATATATATATATATATATATGCTTTTCTAAGAAAAGCAAGATGGATTTGTATGTAGCATTTATGGATCTGGAGAAGGCATATGATAGAGTTGATAGAGATGCTCTGTGGAAGGTATTAAGAATATATGGTGTGGGAGGCAAGTTGTTAGAGGCAGTGAAAGTTTTTATCGAGGATGTAAGGCATGTGTACGTGTAGGAAGAGAGGAAAGTGATTGGTTCTCAGTGAATGTAGGTTTGCGGCAGGGGTGTGTGATGTCTCCATGGTGGTTTAATTTGTTTATGGATGGGGTTGTTAGGGAGGTAAATGCAAGAGTCTTGGAAAGAGGGGCAAGTATGAAGTCTGTTGGGGATGAGAGAGCTTGGGAAGTGAGTCAGTTGTTGTTCGCTGATGATACAGCGCTGGTGGCGGATTCATGTGAGAAACTGCAGAAGCTGGTGACGGAGTTTGGTAAAGTGTGTGGAAGAAGAAAGTTAAGAGTAAATGTGAATAAGAGCAAGGTTATTAGGTACAGTAGGGTTGAGGGTCAAGTCAATTGGGAGGTGAGTTTGAATGGAGAAAAACTGGAGGAAGTGAAGTGTTTTAGATATCTGGGAGTGGATCTGTCAGCGGATGGAACCATGGAAGCGGAAGTGGATCATAGGGTGGGGGAGGGGGCGAAAATTTTGGGAGCCTTGAAGAATGTGTGGAAGTCGAGAACATTATCTCGGAAAGGAAAAATGGGTATGTTTGAAGGAATAGTGGTTCCAACAATGTTGTATGGTTGCGAGGCGTGGGCTATGGATAGAGTTGTGCGCAGGAGGATGGATGTGCTGGAAATGAGATTTTTGAGGACAATGTGTGGTGTGAGGTGGTTTGATCGAGTAAGTAACGTAAAGGTAAGAGAGATGTGTGGAAATAAAAAGAGCGTGGTTGAGAGAGCAGAAGAGGGTGTTTTGAAATGGTTTGGGCACATGGAGAGAATGAGTGAGGAAAGATTGACCAAGAGGATATATGTGTCGGAGGTGGAGGGAACGAGGAGAAGAGGGAGACCAAATTGGAGGTGGAAAGATGGAGTGAAAAGGATTTTGTGTGATCGGGGCCTGAATATTCAGGAGGGTGAAAGGAGGGCAAGGAATAGAGTGAATTGGAGCGATGTGGTATACAGGGGTTGACGTGCTGTCAGTGGATTGAATCAAGGCATGTGAAGCGTCCGGGGTAAACCATGGAAAGCTGTGTAGGTATGTATATTTGCGTGTGTGGACGTGTGTATGTACATGTGTATGGGGGGGGTTGGGCCATTTCTTTCGTCTGTTTCCTTGCGGCTACCTCGCAAACGCGGGAGACAGCGACAAAGTAAAAAAAAAAAAAAAAAAAAAATATATATATATATATATATATATATATATATATATATATATATATATATATATATATATATATATATTTATAGATATATTTATGTATTTGTATAGATAGATATGTATATGTACCTCCATTGTCAGCAGGCAATGATTTTTATATAAACATGCTTATTATTTGAAGTGGTAGGTTTTGAATGGAGACACTGTATATTGCTCCAGACTATGAAAGCAGATGCAGCAAATGGACAGAGATCAGGGAGGAAATGTCACTTAACCTTTCACTGTGACATTCTATCCCCCCCCCTTCTTCCTTTCTCTTCATTCTATCCCTCCCTTCACACATCCATGGTCCTAGATGAATTTATCAGAGTTGGAACCATAGAAGAGTACTGGGATAGGGTTGGCCTTGTGGCAGCTTACATGGTTCTAGTGTAGTTGTCTTTTAATGAACCATAATTACTGAATCATCGCCTCTGCTGTAGTTTGCTCCTTTGCTGCCACCTCCCTATTCTCTTGTCATCTGTTTTGTTTCCTTGGCTTCTGTTGCATTCTTTTGTATTCTTTCCAAGTCTTTTTTTTTTTCTTTTGTTGTCTTTTCTGTTGTTCTCTTCTTTTATATATTGTCTCACATTGTTTTGTTGTTGTTTCATTATATATGTCTAATATGTTTCCTCTATTGCCCTGTTTTCTGTACTGTATCTTTGTCTTTTTAGTTGTAGTCTTCTCTCCAGTTTTACCACCCCTTGGATTCTGTCTTATCGTTCTTTTTTTTCTTCAACATTGTTATGTCTGTGGTGATTTTCAGATTTCTTGTGTCCTTGTCTTTTGTGTAGTCTTTTATCTTTTCACATTTCTTGTGATCATGGCTAGTGTTGTGCCTCCATTTCTCATATTGTTTTTCTATTATGTGCTTTTCGATGTTTTATGGTCTTGTCTCCTTAGTTCTGCATTTAGCTTCTCTGAAGTATCCCTTTAGTTTTATGATTTTTAGTTGTCTCATCTTTAGTGTCCCTGTCTTATTTGTTGGTAGTATTTTATCTGCAGTACCCTGGCTCTTCAGCTGTACCCTTTTCTCTTTTGTTGTATCATGTCTTTTGCCCTTGTGTCTTCATATATATGGTATCCTTGTCTTTTCTAATAACGTCTAGTCTCATCATTTTTCATGTGTATGTTTTTAGTTACATTCTTATGATATCTGTTTTGTCCATTTCTTCTATGTGCATTCTGTTTTGTCATGCTCTAGTTTCATTTGTTTCTTTTGTTGTTCTTAGTGTTATCTTTTTTGTTTTTATCATTTTTTTTTTATATTGTGACATTATTGTATTGTGTCATTACTAACAGCATTTTACTGTATATGCTTCTGTACTTCCCACCTCTTTTCAATGAGCTCTGCATCCTTTTTGATGTATATAAAAAAGAATGCAAAGTTTAACATGAATGATAATTATCAAGCATCCATGGTACTGGGATGCTATTAGTGGTTGCATGGTTTTCAATTTACTGATGCAGTTACACATTTTTAGAGTGAATACCTGGTGAAGTGTTTAGAGGTCTTCACCCCTCACAACCTAGGCTGGGCCCAGGTTGCTGGCTCGGGTCATTGGTCGATCAAGCTGTTGGAAGCTGTAACCCTCAGGCCCACATATCCCCAACATGGCTGGTCTGGTACACTTTATAGGTACTTCTCCAGTTCACTCTTGAACTTCTTTGCAGTGCTTCTTATGCTGTTTCTGATGGTAATTAGCAAAAATTTGAAGTCTTGGGCCCTAGATGTTCAAAGTGTTCTTTCTCCTTGTGCATATCTCACCTTTCAATTTCAGAGGTAGTATTGTACAGAGTCTTCTAAAGTAATGCTAGTAGGATGTTAATTTCGAATGTGAGTTGGGAACCATACATTATAGGATTTTCCAGGGATATATGATGCTATACCTCTCCTGTCCACACTCCAGGCAGTGTGGCCTCAGAGATTTCGGCCATTCCTAGTAATTTAGTTCCTTTACCACAGAAATATGGGTTATGAAAGATCTTTAGACACTTTATGATTCCACAGTATTGCCCATCTTGTAGGGTAATGATAGAATGCTTCAATATATTTGTGAAAGAATTAGCACCTTGAATGATATCATCATTGTTTTTTCTTCCTTTGTCTTGAAGGTCTGCAAGGTCCAGCTTGCCATCCTTTTGCATGAGGCACTGTTATTTTGCTGTGTTCACTGTAAGCTATGTTGTTAGACATAATTGTTCTGGAGTCTTTTACATTACTTACCTGGTTTATGATAGCATGTAGTATTCTGTGTTGTTTTTGATCTTTTCATATTCTCCACACAGGAGGAGTTTATATTTACCTCAGTTGAAAAGCAAGTTGTTCTCAGTTGCCGAGTTAAGACTTTGTGTATGTCTCTTTGTATCCTATATGGCATCTTTTGTTAATGTGATTTATGTGCTTATTCTTGTATCATCTGCAAAGGATGATATTAAACTGTGGCTTTTTTTTCTTTTTTTTTTTTTTGCAAGTGTTAGATGTAAGAATGAGGAACAGGAGGGGTGCATTTACAATTTGGGTGCAGTGCTGAACTGCTTTTGGTTTGCATTTCTAAATGTTTTTGAGAGTTTACTATAGAATTTGTTGGATGATAATAACTTTGACCTTGTTACATGATTACTGAGTTCAGAAATGAAGAAAAAACCGTATTACATTTTGAGTGAAGTAATGTTGTTTGTGCATCTGTGTGGAGAATGCAGGGTAGTTGAATTGTAAGCATTTAGTGTTTTCTTTTGTGGTAGTATTATTATGGGCATGAAGGGTCTTGGGATGTGACTATATTGTGTTTGTGGCATTTTATGGATGTATATAACCCCAGTGGGTAGGATGAACAATTTGATTGTCTATTTGGTGTAGGACTCGAACCTGAGTGGATTCAATTATATGTATCATGATTCATAGCCATTGGTACATATTAAGGAAACTCTGTTGTGTATAGTTTCTGCCATGATTTTAGATCTCATTGTTTTTCTTTTTTTTTTTTATTCTTGTGCTTCTTTTTGTAAATTTTCTCCAATTTTACTAATATTCCAACCAATTTTTGTCCATTTCAAGTGGTTAATGTCATTTTTAATTTGTTCCCACCAGTTTTTAACAACTGTCATTTCCACTACCTCAGTTGCCATTTCAGATTAAAAGTTTGCGACTTGTGCTTTTAAGGAGGTTACCATCACTTTTATGTTTTTTTTATCAGATTGTTTCTTTCAGGAGTGACCGGACAGATGTTGTTGGTGAATTACGGACTGCAGAGGAACAGGTGGAGGAGCTGCGGTTGTTGTGTGAGGCATATACTAGATCCTTAGAGAAATGCCTCCACACACACACTACATCTGATGAGAAGAAATTGGTTAGTATGCAAGAATCACATTATGAATTTTTTCATGCTTGATTGCCATTTTCCATTTTAGCAAAGTAGCACTAGGAACAGATGAAAAAAGGCCACATCTGCTCACATCCATTCTCTAGCTGTTGTGTGTAATGCACTGAAACCACAGCTCCCTATCTGCAATCAGGCCTTACAGACCTTTCCATGGTTTACCCTGGACACTTCACATTTCTTGGTTGAGTTCATTGTGCATATCGACCCTAGCATACCACATTGTTCCAATTCACACTATCCTGTGCAGTTTATTGTGCATATCGACCCTAGCATACCACATTGCTCCAATTCACACTATCCTGTGCAGTTTATTGTGCATATCGACCCTAGCATACCACATTGTTCCAATTCACACTATCCTGTGCACCCTTCTGTATGTCCATGCCCTGATTGGTCAAATATTTTTTACTCCATCCTTCCATTTCCAATAATTTTGTCTCCATGTTCTTGTTCCCTCCTTTTTTGACACATATATACCCTTTGTCAACCTTTCCTTGCTCATTCTCTCCATATATCCAAATTATTTCAGCACACCCTCCTCTGCTCTGTCCTCCCAATTTTTTTTTATCATCACACATTTCCCTTACTTTTTCATTACTTGTTCAAACAACCTCACATCACATATTGTCTTCAAATATTTCATTACCAACACATCCACCCTCCTCCACACAGACTTACCCAGAGGCCATGCCTTGGATCCACTACTATTTGATCACACATACCTATTTTTGCCCTCCCAGATGACATTCTCCCTTTGTTACATTATTGCAGCTAAAACAGGTATATAGTCTATATATTACTGGATTTTTCAGTTCTGGTGAAAATTCAAGAAAATGTACTGGACAGAGGAAATCAAAGCTGTCTTCTGCTAGGAACTTGGGTTGGAATGCCTTAAAGGTCTATCTCAGATCACTTTTGTGCTCTAAATTGCCCTTTTTTCCCTCCTAGGACCTGTGGGTCAAAGACTTGGTGTCTTCAGTTTTCTTGAATGTTTTTTTTTTTTTTTCTTTTCTTGCTTTGTCGCTGTCTCCCGCGTTTGCGAGGTAGCGCAAGGAAACAGACGAAAGAAATGGCCCAACCCACCCCCATACACATGTATATACATACGTCCACACACGCAAATATACATACCTACACAGCTTTCCATGGTTCACCCCAGACGCTTCACATGCCCTGATTCAATCCACTGACAGCACATCAACCCCGGTATACCACATCGATCCAATTCACTCTATTCCTTGCCCGCCTTTCACCCTCCTGCATGTTCAGGCCCCGATCACACAAAATCTTTTTCTCTCCATCTTTCCACCTCCAATTTGGTCTCCCACTTCTCCTCGTTCCCTCCACCTCCGACACATATATCCTCTTGGTCAATCTTTCCTCACTCATTCTCTCCATGTGCCCAAACCATTTCAAAACACCCTCTTCTGCTCTCTCAACCACGCTCTTTTTATTTCTACACATCTCTCTTACCCTTAGGTTACTTACTTGATCAAACCACCTCACACCACACATTGTCCTCAAACATCTCATTTCCAGCACATCCATCCTCCTGCGCACAACTCTATCCATAGCCCACGCCTCGCAACCATACAACATTGTTGGAACCACTATTCCTTCAAACATACCCATTTTTGCTTTCGGAGATAATGTTCTCGACTTCCACACATTCTTCAAGGCTCCCAGGATTTTCGCCCCCTCCTCCACCCTATGATCCACTTCCGCTTCCATGGTTCCATCTGCTGCCAGATCCACTCCCAGATATCTAAAACACTTTACTTCCTCCAGTTTTTCTCCATTCAAACTTACCTCCCAATTGACTTGACCCTCAACCCTACTGTACCTAATAACCTTGCTCTTATTCACATTTACTCTTAACTTTCTTCTTTCACACTTTTTACCAAACTCAGTCACCAGCTTCTGCAGTTTCTCACATGAATCAGCCACCAGCGCTGTATCATCAGCAAACAATAACTGACTCACTTCCCAAGCTCTCTCATCCCCAACAGACTTCATACTTGCCCCTCTTTCCAAAACTCTTGCATTCACCTCCCTAACAATCCCATCCATAAACAAATTAAACAACCATGGAGACATCACACACCCCTGCCGCAAACCTACATTCACTGAGAACCAATCACTCTCCTCTCTTCCTACACGTACACATGCCTTACATCCTCGATAAAAACTTTTCACTGCTTCTAACAACTTGCCTCCCACACCATATATTCTTAATACCTTCCACAGAGCATCTCTGTCAACTGTATCATATCCCTTCTCCAGATCCATAAATGCTACATACAAATCCATTTGCTTTTCTAAGTATTTCTCACATACATTCTTCATAGCAAACACCTGATCCACACATCCTCTACCACTTCTGAAACCACACTGCTCTTCCCCAATCTGATGCTCTGTACATGCCTTCACCCTCTCAATCAATCTTGAATGTGCTTGCAAATATAAAATCTGCTGAAGCCCTAGTGAAAACATATCACAATAAATTTGGTGACATTTTACTCTCAAAAAAGTTTTGTAATGCTTTTACTGTATTTTTCAGAATTCTGTAATCTCTCGAGTAAAACACACATAAGTGAAAATAGGAGACTAGTAATTCCCACTTACCAGTGGATGTGTATCTGTCAAAAATATGTTGTTTCGAGGAAAATCTCTATTGAGATTTGTGTTGCTTCTGTCCCATAGAGGCACAGTAATATGGGCTACATCAACCGTAAGCACTTACTTGATGAAGTGGTATGCATTCTTCAGAGAAAAATGAAGAAATGAAGACCAATACCATATTCCTATCCTTTGTTTCCTGTAGCCACTAGCTGTCTTCTTTGGGAATCCCAGTCCCTCATGCTGATCATGTGACACTTTATGATTTTAAGATTTGCATTTTCAGGACAGTTATTTCATATGTGTTGCAGTTAAATCAGTGTACAGATATCAGAAAGATTTAGTGATGTTGTTAGGTGTTTGTCAGTGTGTAGAAAGGTTTGGCACACAACTAAAGAATAATGAATTTAACGTCATAAGGGGTTTTATAGTGTGGCCTCTAAGAACCCATCAGACAGAGGATTTCCCCAGTTATCAGCAATGGTGTATAGGTTTAATGTGCAAGAATTGTTGGTCAAACCCACCCTTTGAAATATGCTGTGAATATGCAGTTAGTAACCTTTTGCTGGAGCCTTTATTGATACTTATTAAGATGGGAGAGCAAAGACTAGGTTGTCAGACAACTTGACCATATTTGTGTTCTTAGAAAAGATGACACAGGATGAAAAGCTGCAAACAACAAATGATTATATGCTCCTTAAGGTTTTGGAAAAATAAAGGAAGATATGATGCTATCTCTTGTTTAGCTTAATTATCATGGATTGTATCACTGATTTTATTGCTAGAGGTGGCTCATAAGATATAAAGCTATAATGCCATGTCTAGATTTTACGCAGATCATAGTACTGAAGAAACATTCATCCTACTTACTTAGTTGGACTTTTTCCAGTTGGTTGTGTAAATATGTTTATTGTCACGTTCTGCCTCCACCCCTTACACATTAAAGGGTGTGTATGCAGCCCATAGTCCCATTAAAACAGATAACTCTGAAATAATGACTTCTGTTAACAAAGAGATATGGGCAAGACACTGATTCCCTTCCAATCTGGCTAACATCGTCTGACACCTGGCAGCCTTAATTGTACCTACTCTCCCTTCATCTCAAGTTGGTCAAATACCAAACATGGATAAAAATCAATAGAAATTTATTTGTAATAACAAAATAAACATGGCTCTCTCGTAACACAAGTAATGCAATTTATCATGATACATGGATCTCTCTCTCTACATTACTTTACTTAACATCACTCTGGCAAATTCACTAGCCTCAATTATATAACACAAGGGTTAGGGGATAGGGGTGAAAGAATACTTCCCACGCATTCCTCACATGTCGTAGAAGGCTACTAGAGGGTACGGGAGCGGGGGGCCAGAAATCCTCCCCTCTGTATTTTTAACTTTCTAAAAAATGGGAAACAGAAGGAGTCACGCGGGGAGTGCTCATCCTCCTTGTAGACTCAGATTGGGGTGTATGAATGTGTGTGGATGTAACCAAGATGTGAAAAAAGGAGAGATAGGTAGTATGTTTGAGGAAAGGAACCTGGATATTTTGGCTCTGAGTGAAACGAAACTCAAGGGTAAAGGGGAAGAGTGGTTTGGGAATGTCTTGGTAGTAAAGTCAGGGGTTAGTGAGAGGACAAGAGCAAGGGAAGGAGTAGTAGTACTCCTGAAACAGGAGTGGTGGGAGTATGTGATAGAGTGTAAGAAAGTAAATTCTCGATTAATATGGGTAAAACTGAAAGTTGATGGAGAGAGATGGGTGATTATTGGTGCATATGCACCTGGGCATGAGAAGAAAGATCATGAGAGGCAAGTGTTTTGGGAGCAGCTGAATGAGTGTGTTAGTGGTTTTGATGCACGCGACCGGGTTATAGTGATGGGTGATTTGAATGCAAAGGTGAGTAATGTGGCAGTTGAGGGAATAATTGGTATACATGGGGTGTTCAGTGTTGTAAATGGAAATGGTGAAGAGCTTGTAGATTTATGTGCTGAAAAAGGACTGGTGATTGGGAATATGTGGTTTAAAAAGTGAGATATACATAAGTATACGTATGTAAGTAGGAGAGATGGCCAGAGAGCGTTATTGGATTACGTGTTAATTGACAGGTGTGCAAAAGAGAGACTTTTGGATGTAAATGTGCTGAGAGGTGCAACTGGAGGGATGTCTGATCTTTATCTTGTGGAGGCTAAGGTGAAGATTTGTATGGGTTTTCAGAAAAGAAGAGTGACTGTTGGGGTGAAGAGCGTGGTGAGAGTAAGTGAGCTTGGGAAGGAGACTTGTGTGAGGAAGTACCAGGAGAGACTGAGTTCAGAATGGAAAAAGGTGAGAACAATGGAAGTAAGGGGAGTGGGGGAGGAATGGGATGTATTTAGGGAATCAGTGATGGATTGCGCAAAAGATGCTTGTGGCATGAGAAGCGTGGAAGGTGGGTTGATTAGAAAGGGTAGTGAGTGGTGGGATGAAGAAGTAAGATTGCTAGTGAAAGAGAAGAGAGAGGCATTTGGACGATTTTTGCAGGGAAAAAATGCAGTTGAGTGGGAGATGTATAAAAGAAAGAGACAGGAGGTCAAGAGAAAGGTGCAAGAGGTGAAAAAGAGGGCAAATGAGAGTTGGGGTGAGAGAGTATCATTAAATTTTAGGGAGAATAAAAAGATGTTCTGGAAGGAGGTAAATAAAGTGCGTAAGACAAGGGAGCAAATGGGAACTTCAGTGAAGGGCGCTAATGGGGAGGTGATAACAAGTAGTGGTGATGTGAGAAGGAGATGGAGTGAGTATTTTGAAGGTTTGTTGAATGTGTTTGATGATAAAGTGGCAGATATAGGGTGTTTTGGTTGAGGTGGTGTGCAAAGTGAGAGGGTTAGGGAAAATGATTTGGTTAACAGAGAAGAGGTAGTAAAAGCTTTGCAGAAGATGAAAGCCGGCAAGGCAGCAGGTTTGGATGGTATTGCAGTGGAATTTATTAAAAAAGGGAGTGACTGTATTGTTGACTGGTTGGTAAGGTTATTTAATGTATGTATGACTCATGGTGAGGTGCCTGAGGATTGGCGGAATGCGTGCATAGTGCCATTGTACAAAGGCAAAGGGGATAAGAGTGAGTGCTCAAATTACAGAGGTATAAGTTTGTTGAGTATTCCTGGTAAATTATATGGGAGGGTATTGATTGAGAGGGTGAAGGCATGTACAGAGCATCAGATTGGTTAAGAGGAGTGTGGTTTCAGAAGTGGTAGAGGATGTGTGGATCAGGTGTTTGCTTTGAAGAATGTATGTGAGAAATACTTAGAAAAGCAAATGGATTTGTATGTAGCATTTATGGATCTGGAGAAGGCATATAATAGAGTTGATAGAGATGCTCTGTGGAAGGTATTAAGAATATATGGTGTGGGAGGCAAGTTGTTAGAGGCAGTGAAAAGTTTTTATCGAGGATGTAAGGCATGTGTACGTGTAGGAAGAGAGGAAAGTGATTGGTTCTCAGTGAATGTAGGTTTGCGGCAGGGGTGTGTAATGTCTCCATGGTTGTTTAATTTGTTTATGGATGGGGTTGTTAGGGAGATGAATGCAAGAGTTTTGGAAAGAGGGGCAAGTATGAAGTCTGTTGTGGATGAGAGAGCTTGGGAAGTGAGTCAGTTGTTGTTCGCTGATGATACAGCGCTGGTGGCTGATTCATGTGAGAAAGTGCAGAAGCTGGTGACTGAGTTTGGTAAATTGTGTGAAAGAAGAAAGTTAAGAGTAAATGTAAATAAGAGCAAGGTTATTAGGTACAGTAGGGTTGAGGGTCAAGTCAATTGGGAGGTAAGTTTGAATGGAAAAAACTGATGGAAGTAAAGTGTTTTAGATATCTGGTAGTGGATGGAACCATAGAAGCGGAAGTGAATCATAGGGTGGGGGAGGGGGCGAAAATCCTGGGAGCCTTGAAGAATGTGTGGAAGTCGAGAACATTATCTCAGAAAGCAAAAATGGGTATGTTTGAAGGAATAGTGGTTCCAACAATGTTGTATGGTTGCGAGGCGTGGGCGATGGATAGAGTTGTGCGCAGGAGGGTGGATGTGCTGGAAATGAGATGTTTGAGGACAATGTGTGTTGTGAGGTGGTTTGACCGAGTAAGTAATGTAAGGGTAAGAGAGATGTGTGAAATAAAAAGAGCGTGGTTGAGAGAGCAGAGGAGGGTGTTTTGAAATGGTTTGGGCACATGGAGAGAATGAGTGAGGAAAGATTGACCAAGAGGATATATGTGTCGGAGGTGGAGGGAACGAGAAGTGGGAGACCAAATTGCAGGTGGAAAGATGGAGTGAAAAAGATTTTGAGTGATTGGGGCCTGAACATGCAGGAGGGTGAAAGGTGGGCAAGGAATAGAGTGAATTGGATCGATGTGGTATACCGGGGTTGACATGCTGTCAGTGGATTGAATCAGGGCATGTGAAGCGTCTAGGGTAAACCATGGAAAGTTGTGTGGGGCCTGGATGTGGAAAGGGAGCTGTGGTTTCGGGCATTATCGCATGACAGCTAGAGACTGAGTGTGAACGAATGGGGCCTTTGTTGTCTTTTCCTAGCGCTACCTCGCACACATGAGGGGGGAGGGGGATGGTATTCCATGTGTGGCGAGGTGGCGATGGGAGTGAATGGGGGCAGACAGTGTGAATTGTGTGCATGGGTATATATGTATGTGTCTGTGTGTGTATATATATGTGTACATTGAGATGTATAGGTATGTATATTTGCATGTGTGGACGTGTATGTATATACATGTGTATGGGGGTGGGTTGGGCCATTTCTTTCTTCTGTTTCCTTGCGCTACCTCGCAAATGCGGGAGACAGCGACAAAGCAAAATAATAATAAATAAAAAAAAGGGTTTGAAATGACTGAGATGTGTACAGATTACATTATACATTTCCAACAGCTTTGTATCATATCTTCCTCTTATGACCACCTTCCAGTTTCTATGCAATTTCTCAAAGAAAACTGAATAAGATATAATGGGTAACTATAATATGTATGGGTAAATACGGGAGATAACTGTAACATCCCCCTCCCAAAAGAGACATGAGTCAGCCACGAGATGACTCATGACAAACTGGTATACGAGACAGTACATCAACTATAACATTATCCTCTCTTCTTATATGCTTAATAATCAAGTTATACTCTTGTAACAAAAGACTCTACCTTGTTAAATGTTGGTTTACATTTTTCATCTTATGCAAAAATACAAGGGGATTATGATCCGTAAAGCCTACCTACTCCTCTCAGAGATACATCAAAATTATTCAAACTTAAAATCAAGGCTAATGTTTCCTTTTCAATAGTACTATAGTTTTTCTGATAGGACAGAAACTTTGAAAAATAACATATTGGGAAATCAATATCATCTCTCCTGCATTAAGACTCCACCAACCCCAAAATCACTTGCATTGTATACAATTTAAATGGTCTGTCATGATTTGGAGTAGAAAGTATAGGTGTACATACAAGTATCTCTTTCAGTTTCTTTAAAGGCCTCATCACATTGATCGCTCCATACAAATTTGACTTTCTTTGACAATAAGTTGGTTAATGGTAAAGCATTGATTGAAAAATTCTTACAAAACCTACGATGATATCCAGCCCTACCCAGAAATCTCACTAATTCTTTTTTATTTGTAGGAACTGGAAATTTTACAGTGCTTTCCATCTTAGCAGTGATTGATTTTACACATCCCTGACCAACAACATAACCTATATATTCTACAGTTGCTTTAACAGATTCACTCTTTACAATGTTTACCATTTAAGTTTGCTTTGTCCAACCTATTAAACACTTCCCTTATTAAATACAAATGTTCTTCCCAATTTTTTTTGACAATAACGATCATCTATATATACAGAACAATCTTTAACATCACACAATACTTTATTTACTAATCTTTGGAAAGTACTACCACTGTTTTTCATACCAAAGGGCATCACTTTATACTGATACAAACCATCCATAGTTACAAATGCAGAAATTTCTTTTGCTCTTTCAGTCAAAAGTACGTCTCAATACCCTTTTAATAAGTCTAACTTAGTTACAAATTTATCATCTATCTGATCAATACAAACATCTACTCTTGGAATAGGATATGAGTCAGCTTTAGTTATTTTATTTACCTTTCTGAAATCAGTACAAAATCTGTAGGAAATACCATCAGGTTCAGTTATCAACACACAAGGTGAACTCCGGGGACTATTACTTTTTTCAATCAGATCATTGTCAAGCATATACTGTACTTCTTTTCTCATTATCTCTCTCATTTTAGGTGTTGCATCGTCAATCTTTACTTCCTGCAGTAATACATCAGTTCTCTTAGGAACATCTGAAAACAAACACCTAAATTCATTCATTATTTGTATGATCTCATCTCTCCTCTCAGTTACTAAATGATCAAGCTTCTTTTTCAAATTATGTCACGCCTGAATTTTTTAACAATTTGCCTTCACATTTCTCCAACTTTACATTCTCACTTCCATCCACATCCTCTGCATCATCAGACATAACACATGCACAAGGCACATTTGTAACCTCATCATCCTTTGCAGAATTTATATTATGATAAGGTTTTATCATGTTTATGTGACACAATTGGTTTGGCTTCCATCTTTCTGAAGTATTCACAGTGTAGTTCAAGTCATCCACTCTTTTCTCAATAACCCAGGGACCATAAAACCGTGCTCTCAGAGGATTTCCTGTCTGAGGCAATAATACCAACACTCGATCACCTGGTTTGAACTTTCTGCTTCTAGATTTTTTTTGTTGTACCTTACCTTCATATCTTCTTGACACCCTTTCAAATTTTCTGCAGCAATCTCTCTAGCTCTACACAATCTGCTTTTAGAATCTGATACATACTTTAATAATCCAGGAGAATCACTCTTCCCTGACCATTTCTCTTTCAACATATTCTATGGACCTCTTATTTCATGTCCATAGACTAATCCAAATGGACTAAGACCTGTAGACTTGTGTACTGAATCTCTAATGGCAAAAAATGATAAAGGCAGACCCTCATCCCAGTCTACTGACAATTCCTCACAATGCTTTCTCAAAGTATTTTTCAAAGTCTGATGGAATCTCTCCACAACTTCTTGGCTGTGTGAATGATAAGCACTTGACATCTTATGTGTTATATGTAACCCCCTTTAGTATTTTCTTAAAATTCCTGAAGTGAAATTACTTCCCTGGTCTGACTGTATAATTTCAGGCACACCTACCCAGGAGAAATATTTCACTAACTCTTAAAATATTTTTAGAATGTATGCTACGTAATGGTACTACTTCTGGAAATCTGGTAGATGCACACAGTATTGTTAATAGGTACTGATTTCCATTATGTGTTTTAGGTAGAGAACCTACACAGTCAATTACAATTTTGTTAAAAGGTATACAAAATGCAGGAATTGGCTGCAATGATGCTGGTTGTATAGTCTGGTTGGGTTTACCTACTCTCTGACATAATTCACAAGTCTTGACATAATTCACAAGTCTTACAATACTGGGACACATCTTTCTTCATATTTGGCCGATGAAAATGAGGTAATATTCAATCATTTGTCTTCATAACTCCCAAATGTTCAGACAAACAAGAACTATGAGACTGAGCAATCACATATACCCTATAATTCTTTGGAACTACAATTTGCTTTTTGACCTTCCAGTGATCAGATGCTGGAACACAAGCAGGCCTCCATTTTCTCATTAACACACCATTTTGTACATAAGATCCAACTGACACATCCCTCTCCTTCCCATTTCTAGCAGCTTCACTCCAGCATTCTTTCAAACTCTCATCACCCTTCTGTAACTTTTGTCAACTCTTTCTTGTCCACAACAGAATCTAGAAATACATACATTTTTAATTCCGCAGTGCTATTCTCATTTTCATTTTTAATTGTAATATTTCTAATTACTTACTCTTCATTGAATAATTCACCTAAATCCTCTCTTTAACATTGACCTGGTCACAACATAAGCTGGATAAACTTTCACTACACTGTACATTACTATGAATCTGATTCTCTACAGTTTTATCTGTCATGTGGTTCACCTTTACAACAGTATCTACATCAAATGGATTACTACTCATAATAGGCTCTGGGACGAATTTGTCAGTCAAATCATTCCCCAATAGCATGTGTACTCCAGGCATAGGAAATTCCTCACATATCCCAACCTTTACATGGCCACTCACAAATCCACTCATAAGATCTATATAATGCAGTGGGATAGGCTTGCCTAACTAATACCCCTTTTACATTTATTTTTTCCCCAGAGTAAGACTCCTTTGTCCACTCTAATACATCTTGAATAATGTGGATATTTATCAGGTTTGTCACAATTCTGTCTATTACTCTGTTTTCAGGTTATTTCCTTTTTACAATATTTGTTAGCTATTTCTAACTGGTCAGCCATCCTGGCGGCTTCCGTCACATTTTTTCACTCTACTCTTGCATATTTCATAATATATTTTAGGTTGTAAGCCACTTTTGAACTGTTCCAACAGGATTAGCTGCCTCTGCTCCTCCATTGTTTCTACTTTTTTTGATTTACACCATCTATCAAATGTAATTCCACCTTCTCTAGCCATCTTCAGATGAGTTTGTCTGCTAATTTTCTTGACATCCCTAAACCTTCTGCTTCTGTTTCTGATTCCCCAGTTTTTGATACTGCTTCCTTAACAGCCTTATAATCTACTGATTCCATTAAACTTAGACATGCAATGCCTCTCTAGCCATACCCTTAAATTTACTCTTCACCAACATAGCCCAGTCAGTTTCATCATATTCTTTGATAGTTGCAAGTTTGTCAAATTGAATAAAGAAGTCCTCAGCTTCATTTTCTGTATACTCAGGTAACTGACTTACTCTATCATCTTTATCCCCAGTTCTTCTCCTTGTACCTGTCTCTTCTTCTGTTTCTAATTGTTTAAGCCTTACTTTTTTATCAGCTTGGATTCTCTCTTTTTTTACCTATATTTGAATTGTCTTAAGTTCAAATTATAATCTTAATCTCTCTATTGCAACTTTTTTTCTATTATCAACATCTTGAGATTCCTTCAATGTTCATAAGGACACCAACTGATCAATTAATTCTCTGTGCATGTCACTTTTGACATGTGTCAGTAGAGAAATTCCATGATTAACTGCCACCTTGTTCAGTTCATCTTTATTACACTGGTTCAGAAAATGTATATCCTGGGTTTCAGTAAACTTCTTACCATTATCTACCATGTTGAAACAGACTATGTTTACAAGTATGAACACTTACTTGTTTAGAGAAATCTTCATATATTTCAAGAGTGCACAGTATAGTACTAACCCACAATACTTCGGACAGCTTGAATTACATGGTTTCACAGTTTCACCTCCCAGGAGTGTGTTCACATTTTCATATCCTGAACAGCAGGCTTCCTCATTTTCAGCTCCCTGACAGCAAGTTTCACAGTTCACAGTCCCAGATAGCAGGTTTCACAGTTCGAGCATCCCAGACAGCAGGTTTCACAGTTCAAGATCCTGGACGGGCCCCCATGTTATGTTCTGCCTCTTTCCCTTACACATTTAAACAGATGACTCTGAAATAATGGCTTCTGTAAACAGAGAGATTTGGACTAGACACAGATTCCCTTACAATCTAGCTAACATCTCCTGACAGCTGACGGCCATAATTGTACCTGCTCTTTCCCTTCTTCTCAGGTTGGTCAAATACCACAGATGAAAATCTATAGAAATATGTTTTTTATTATTTATTCATTTATTATACTTAGTCGCTGTCTCCTGCGTTAGTGAGGTAGCACAAGGAAACAGACAAAAGAATGGCCCAACCCACTCACATACACATTTATATACATAAACGCCCTCACACGTACATATACATACCTCTACATTTCAATGTATACATAATATACATACACAGACATATACATATATACACATATACATATTCGTACTTTGTGCCTTCATCCATTTCCATCGCCACCCCGCCACACATGAAATGGCACCCCCCCTCCCTCCGCGTGCGCACGAGATAGCAATAGGAAAAGACAACAAAGGCCACATTTGTGTACACCCAGTCTCTAGCTGTCATGTGCAAGGCACCAAAACCACAGCTCCCTTTCCACATCCAGGCCCCACAAAACTTTCCATGATTTACCACAGACACTTCACATGCCCTGGTTCAATCTATTGACAGCATGTTGACCCGGTACACCACATCATTCCAGTTCACTCTATTCCTTGCATGCCTTTCACCCTCCTGTATGTTCAGGCCCCGATTGCTCAAAATCTTTTTCAATCCATCCTTCCATCTCCAATTTGGTCTCCCACTTCTCCTTGTTCCCTCCACCTCTGACACATATATCCTCTTGGTCAATCTTTCCTCACTCATTCTCTCCATGTGACCAAACCACTTCAATACACCCTCTTTTGCTCTCTCAACCACCCTCTTTTTATTACCACACATCTCTCTTCCCCTTTCATTACTTACTCGATCAAACCACCTCACACTGCATATTGTCCTCAAGCACTTCATTTCCAACACATCCACCTCCTCCATGTAACCCTATCTACAGCCAATGCCTCATGGCCATATAACATTGTTGGAACCACTATTCCTTCTAACATACCCATTTTTGCTCTCTGCGATAACATTCTTACCTTCTGCGCGTTCTGCAGCACTCCCAGAAACTTCGCCCCCTCCCCCACCTTATGACTCACTTCTGCTTTCATGGTTCCATCCACTGCTAAATCCACTCCCAGATATCTAAAACACTTCACTCCCTCCAATTTTTTCCATCCAAACTTACCCCCCAATTGACTGAACCTGATAACCTTGCTCTTATTCACATATACTCTCAGCTTCCTTCTTTCACATACTTTGCCAAACTCAGTCACCAACTTCTGCAGTTTGTTACCTGAATCAGCCACCAGCGCTGTATCATCAGCGAACAACAACTGACTCACTTCCCAAGCCCTTTCATCCTCAACAGACTGCATACTTGCCCAAACTCATGCATTTACCTCCCTAACCATCCCATCCATAAACAAATTAAACAACCATGGAGACATCACGCACCCCTGCCGCAAACCGACATTCACTGGGAACCAATCACTTTCCTATCTTCCTGCTTGTACACATGCCTTACATCCTGGATAAAAACTTTTCACTGCTTCTAGCAACTTTCCTCCCTCACCATATACTCTTATTACTTTCCAAAAAGCTTCTCTATCATCTCTGTCATATGCCTTCTGCAGATCCATAAATGCTACATACAAATCCACCTGTTTTTCTAAGTATTTATCACATACATTCTTCAAAGCATGCACCTGATCCACACATCCTCCACCATTTCTGAAACCACACGGCTCTTTCCCAATCTGAAGCTCTGTACATGCCTTTACCCTCTCAATCAATACCCTGCCATATAATTTCCCAGGAATACTCAACAAACTTATACCTCTGTAATTTGAACTCTCACTTTTATCCCCTTTGCCTTCGTACAGTGGTACTATACATGCATTCCACCAATCCTTTGGCACTTCACCATAAGCCATACATACATTGAATATCCTTACCAACCAGGCAACAACACAATCACCCCCTTTTTTTGATAAATTCCACAGCAATACCATCCAAACCCACTGCCTTGCTGGCTTTCATATCCTGCAAAGCTTTCACTACCTCTTCTCTGTTTACCAAATTTTTCTCCCAGACCCTCTCACTTCACACACCACCTTGATCAAAACACCTATGATAGAGTGGCAGATATAGGGTGTTTTTTTTCGAGGTGGTGTGCGAAGTGAGAGGGTCAGGGAGAATGATTTCGTAAACAGAGAAGAGGTAGTGAAAGCTTTGCGGAAGATGAAAGCTGGCAAGGCGGCAGGTTTGGATGGTATTGCTGTGCAGTTTATTGAACAAGGGGGTGACTGTGTTGTTGACTGGTTGGTGAGGATATTTAATGTATGTATGGCTCATGGTGAAGTGCCTAATGATTGGTAGAATGCATGTATAGTGCCATTGTACAAAAGCAAAGGGGATAAAGGTGAGTGTTCAGATTATAGAGGTACAAGGTTTTGAGTATTCCTGGAAAATTATGTGAGAGGGTGTTGATTGAGAGGGTGAAGGCATGTACAGAGCATCAGACTGGGGAAGAGCAGTGTGGTTTCAGAAGTGGTAGGGGATGTTTGGATCATCTGTTTGCTTTGAAGGATGTATGTGATAAATACTTAGAAAAACAGATGGATTTGTATGTAGCATTTAAGGATCTGGAAAAGGCATATGATAGAGTTGATAGAGATGCTTTATGGCAGGTAATAAGGGTATATGGTGTGGGAGGTAAGTTGCTAGAAGCAGTGAAAAGTTTTTATCAAGAATGTAAGACGTTTTTACCTGTAGGAAGAGAGGAAAGTGATTGGTTCCCAGTGAATGTCAGTTTGCAGCAGGGGTGTGTGATGTCTCCATGGTTGTTTAATTTGTTTATGGATGGGGTTGTTAGGGAGGTGAATCCAAGAGTTTTAGAAAGATGGTCAAGTGTGCAGTCTGCTATGGATGAGAGGGCTTGGGAAGTGAGTCAGTTGTTGTTCGCTGATGATACAGTGCTGGTGACTGATTGAGGTGCGAATGTGCAGAAGCTGGTGACTTGAGTTTGGTAAAGTGTGTGAAAGAAGAAAGCTGAGAGTAAATGTGAATAAGAGCAAGGTTATTAGGTACAGTAGGGTTGAAGGACAAGTCAATTGGGAGGTAAGTTTGAGTGGAGAAAAACTGGAGGAAGTGAAGTGTTTTAAATATCTGGGAGTGGTTTTGGCAGTGGCTGGAACCATGGAAGCGGAAGTGAGTCACAGGGTGGGGGAGGAGCGAAAGTTCTGAGAGCATTGAAGAATGTGTGGAAGGTGAGAACGTTACCTAGGAGAGCAAAAGTGGGTATGTTTGAAGGAATAGTGGTTTAACAATGTTATATGTTGTGAGGCATGGGCAATAGATAGGGTTGTGTGGAAGAGGGTGTATGTGTTGGAAATGAGATGTTTGAGGACAATATGTGATGTGAGGTGGTTTTATGAAGTAATGAAAGGGTAAGAGAGATGTGTGGTATTAAAAAGAGTGTGGTTGAGAGAGCAGAAGAGGGTGTTTTGAAATGGTTTGGTCACATGGAGAGAATGAGTGAGGAAAGATTGACCAAGAGGATATATGTGTCAGAGGTGGAGGGAACGAGAAGTGGGAGACCAAATTGGAAGTGGAAAGATGGAGTGAAAAAGATTTTGAGTGATCGGGGCCTGAACATGCAGGAGGGTGAAAGGTGTGCAAGGAATAGAGTGAATTGGAACGATGTGGTATACCAGGGTCGACGTGCTGTCAATGGATTGAACCAGAGCATGTAAAGCGTCTGGGGTAAACCATGGAAAGTTGTATGGGGCCTGGATGTGGAAAGGGAGCTGTGGTTTTGGTGCATTATTACATGACAGCTAGAGACTGAGTGTGAACGAATGGGGCCTTTGTTGTCTTTTCCTAGCGCTACCTCACACACATGAGGGGGGAGGGTGTTGTTATTCCACGTGTGGCGGGGTGGTGATGGGAATGAATAAAGGCAGACAGTATGAATTGTGTACATGGGTATGTATGTATATGTCTGTGTGTGTATATATATGTATACATCGAGATTTATAGGTATGTATATGTGCTGTGTGTGGATAGGGGAGAAAGAATACTTCCCACGCATTCCTCACGTGTCGTAGAAGGCGACTAAAGGGGACGGGAGCGGGGGGCCAGAAACCCTCCCCTCCTTGTATTTTGACTTTCTAAAAGGGGAAACAGAAGAAGGAGTCACGCGAGGAGTGCTCATCCTCCTCGAAGGCTCAGATTGGGGTGTCTAAATGTGTGTGGATGTAACCAAGATGAGAAAAAAGGAGAGATAGGTTGTATGTTTGAGGAAAGGAACCTGGATGTGTTAGCTCTGAGTGAAATGAAGCTCAAGGGTAAAGGGGAAGAGTGGTTTGGGAATGTCTTGGGAGTAAAGTCAGGGGTTAGTGAGAGGACAAGAGCAAGGGAAGGAGTAGCACTACTCCTGAAACAGGAGTTGTGGGAGTATGTGATAGAGTGTAAGAAAGTAAATTCTAGATTGATATGGGTAAAACTGAAAGTGTATGGAGAGAGATGGGTGATTATTGGTGCATATGCACCTGGGCATGAGAAGAAAGAGCATGAGAGGCAAGTTTTTGGGAGCAGCTGAATGAGTGTGTTAGTGGTTTTGATGCACGCGACCGGGTTATAGTGATGGGTGATTTGAATACAAAGGTGAGTAATGTGGCAGTTGAGGGAATGATTGGTATACATGGGGTGTTCAGTGTTGTAAATGGAAATGGTGAAGAGCCTGTAGATTTATGTGCTGAAAAAGGACTGGTGACTGGGAATACCTGGTCTAAAAAGCGAGATATACATAAGTATACGTATGTAAGTAGGAGAGATGGCCAGAGATCGTTATTGGATTACATGTTAATTGATAGGCGTGAAATAGAGAGACTTTTGGATGTTAATGTGCTGAGAGGTGCAACTGGAGGGAAGTCTGATCATTATCTTGTGGAGGCGAAGGTGAAGATTTGTTGGGGTTTTCAGAAAAGAAGAGAGAATGTTGGGGTAAAGAGGGTGGTGAGAGTAAGTGAGCTTGGGAAGGAGACTTGTGTGAGGAAGTACTAGGAGAGACTGAGTACAGAATGGAAAAAGGTGAGAACAAAAGAGGAGAGGGGAGTTGGGGAGGAATGGGATGTATTTAGGGAAGCAGTGATGGCTTGCGCAAAAGATGCTTGTGGCATGAGA